>NW_026463721.1:0-21038 GCF_021730395.1 Mercenaria mercenaria
GATCCCTTATAAACACTGTTTTGTCTTGTGTAAGACTTAATGGATTATGTACTGATTTGATCTATGGCTCATGAGGATTGAAACAAGGCTGTGTCCTGTCACCTCTTTTATTTAATTTCTATATCAACGATTTGACTACATATTTGAAGTCATTTAATATGGGAATATCTTTTAGTGAAGACATAATATGTATTTTAATCTATGCTGATGATTTTGTCTTATTAGCTGAAACTGAACATGATTATTTTTATTAGACCGCCTTAATGACTGGTGTTGTTCAAATGATATGTTTATTAATACAGATAAGAGTAAAGTGATGCATTTTCGTCCTGTTGAAAAACGGCGTTAAACCCAAAAACAAACACTCGTCAAAACTGACTTTGAGTTTCACTGAGGTGTAAAATCTTTATATATTGTTGACAGGTATGTTTATCTTGGTCTTGTATTTAATGAACATTTAGACTATAACATAAACCTGTAACCCAAAGTGCAAATCGTGCCTTAGGTCTTTTAATTGCGAAGGTTAAAACAGCTGGAGGATTTACATATGATGTTTATAAAAAGCTGTATGATTCCTTAGTATTGCCAGTCATTAATTATGGTTCTTTTACATCTTGCAATATTATTATGTTTGCAGCTGATATTTTAACACACACGTACATACATTTTTACATTACTGTTTTTAGATATGCTTTACATTTTTACATGGATGCTTTTAGATATGTTTTACATTATTCATAGTGTTCTGTACATTTTACATGGATGTTTTTAGGTATGCTTTACATTTTTAAATCAATGTTTATGCTTTACAGTTGGCGTTTGCAATATGACTTCTTCTCGGCGATATATGACCATTTTGTGTCGATTCGCCGTAAAACCCAACTCACTCACTCACTCTATCTGGGGTGCACAATCATACTTGTATGAATGCTGTTCAAAATAAAACAATGCGTTTCGTCCTTTGAGTCGGGAGATACACCCCAAATGTAGCTGTAAATGGTGAAATGGGATGGGATCCCCGGCTGTACGACAATGGAAATCTGTTTCTAATTTCTGTGCTCGTATTTCTTCATATCCTAATACTAGAATTAATAAACGTATCGCATAATGGGCAAATGTTAAGTCGAGTAATAGATGTATGAACTGGTTTCATAGTATTAAGTCGTATTTAATTTAGTCTGGATCTGAATGATTTTTATGACATTAATATTTCAATACCTAAACATACATTTCTAGCAACAGTCAAAGCTATGTTTATGCGTATGTATGTTAACGACTGTAAGTCCAAACTGGATCAGGTTAATAGTACCAGAGGTAGAGGTAGAAATAACTTACGCACTTATTCATTGTTTAAATCTGAATTTGGTGTAGAACAGCGTTGTAAAATTATACTTCCAAATAGTCATCGTTCAGCCTTTAGTAAATTCCGCTGTGGTGTGGCACTATTGAGAATTGTAACGGGACGTAATGAAGATATAGATATTGAAAACAAAAAATGTCATTTATGTGAAAGTAAAGTAGATGAAAACCATGTACATTTGGATTGCAACATGCAATGTGACATTAGAGTTGACTTGTTTTACAAAGCCTGTTTTATAAATCCAAATTTTGATATTATGTCAAAACGAGATCAGATAAAGGAAACATTTTCCAACCCATTATTGATTAGAGTTAGTGCTAGAACTTGTTTAAATATTTTGAAGAAAGAGCTTTTAAAATATGTAGATAATGTACAACCATCTTTTACTCTCTTTAACAAAATAAGATATCTTTTAAACTATGTACATAATGTATCTTCATCTTTCTTCTCTTTGATAAACAAAACTTTTTATGCTAATTCTAGAATGCTATTGCTAATCAGTTCCTTTATGATCTGATCATTGGGGATATTTGTTGTTTTTTTTAAACCAAGTTTTTGATAGTGCGCGTTTGCGCCCGTTTTCTATTCTAAAACATTTTAATGCAGTATTTAAATCTTGGATTAGCAGTAACAATCTAGCTTTTAGGATATGTATGATAACAATTGTGACTTTGATTCATACAGTAATGTAGATGTCTTTAAGTAGTATATCAAAGTCTCTTGTAATTCATTTATGAATGGCAATGTACTTTAGTTATATTTAAATCTAAATATAACATGTGTTAATGTGATAACATGTTTTAATTCCATGTATATTGTACATTGATGGGACTATGATAAATAAATAATCTCAATTTATCTATATGGTTATGATAATAATTATTACGGTCAGACTGCAATAATTTAGGATGTTTGCTCTTTTGAATTCCGTATTGATGCACCATCAGTTGGGACTGTGAAATCACAACGCAAACATTGTTAAGCATTCATGGCCCGATACACCAATCAACATCATAGTTAGTGACGTTATTACAATATTCATTGCAGTGTTGACATAATTATAATGAAAAATCACAGTTCTTCGTTTAAACCATGATTTACAAGAGAAAATGAACGTTGAAAATAATTACTAACACGTTATCTTGTATCACGAATGGATCGATCACAGAAAATGCAAGATAATCATTTATTAATCAATTTTGACCTAATGTTTTCTGTACAGTATACGTCATATAGTGTAGATTTAAGTTGACATTCCTCCACGAACACGCCAGTCTGACTGACGCATTTCGATATATTAGAGTACAAGATAGCAGCTCATCTCCAATATCAAAGTTACAAACCTGCGAAACGCCCAACTGGTATTTTGGCAAGGGCAGCAGCTTTCAGTTCCGGATCACTCCAGCCCTTCTTCCCCATCGCAGTCATGACAATTGTAGGGTTTACGCTGTTCACACGAATCTGAACAAAGATCATTAATGAAAGGCTGTGAATACTAATAATACATCAATAGTTTTACATAAGTAGATATTATATTTGAAACGTTGAAATGCAAAGTTAAACACATTTGATATTGATGAATAGTGTTGCACACCAAATATAAAGCTTGCCTTTATTTGTACAGCAGTCGACTGAATTTAATTGAAGACAATCAACGCAACAGTAAAAATATATTTTTAGAAATATGTGCATGTAGTCACCAGGATTTCACTGAAATAAACGGTAAACAACGCATTTTATTGAGTGAATAAATGACTTTGAAAGTGTGGAGCCCCTTTTGGCTTTCCATTTTAAGTCGGAACTCGGTCTTAGTTAGCTTACAATTAAATCATTTCGGCAAATACCTATATTTTCATTGCTTTTCATCCATTATTTTAACTGGGGACCATACGACGCTTTTCATGGAATTACATTCTAGTGTATCATTGAAGGTTCCATGTGCACCGCCGTATGAATACGTCTGCGGATGTGTCTAAATTGATTTTTTATACTTGTAGCATGTGTAAATGAGTTCTGCTCAACACGGGGATAGAGGGCGTAGACGGTAGCATGAATTTCCACTACCGTCTATGAACAGGCTCAATCAAACCGAGCCTGTAACATTTTCGTTTTTGTCATATTGAGCGACCTTTTCTGTTTTACATGTCGTCGGCGGACATGTCAATTATGGACACTCTTGAGTGTGACATACCACTGGAAAGGTTTCTCGGTGTTCCCTGGTACTTTTTTGTTAAAATTATTATTGTCGTTGAATTTACTGCATATGCATTTTTGTATTATCTCTTATTAATCTATAATGTTTCAAATCCTTGATGACATGTGAGATAAATGTATGTCTAAACTTGGTCATGCGACAACCACCTTCAAAACATGCACAGACACATTAATATTTAAATCAACGGGAGAAGCTTAGTTATTATTCCTTCTCTTGAGAAGGAATATCTTAATTCAATAAGTCACACTTGACTGAGCTACTGATGCCGAAAGCTGTTGTAATTACAAGCTGGCCAATGAAACTCCGTGACCTTAGAAATAACCTCTAACGTTAAACTATTCTTTCTCAGTTGAGGCGACTTACACAATACTAAACCCGAGGATGATTAATTGATTCTTTTATTTCCTGATAGACATATATCAGCAAATTTAAATGTAAACAACGAAATATTATCGTTACCTTCAAATGCATGGTTAATATGTGAAAACAAACCCCACTGTGACCCTCTAATTATGGGCAAGAATTTCACACATCGAATCATAATACATTAACCAGGTCAATGTCTTATTGCCGTATTAACTCTACTGAAAGAGGTAACAGATTTAATTTGTTGTTGGATTTAACAATTTATGTTAAATAACTAGCGTAAATACTTACCTGGTATTTTTTGGCAGTATAAAACAGACATTGCAACCAAAATTTTACAAGATGGTCATTTTATATTTATATAGATGTGCCCTAGAAGGAACTTTTGGTATGCTTTAACTTGTCTTCATTGAATTTATTTCCAGTTAAGATAAAAGGCACTTTAATTGATTGTGTAGCTGAATAATAATTTGAGCACTTATCAAAGGAAAACAATGTTGGACGCAGAACATATGCACATTAAAAACATATAAATTATATCAGTAAAATAATCATGTTATTTTACACGGAAGTTCTATTTCGAAATGCAAAAAGATAACATTGCAATAAACCAATGATATTATCACCGTTGACAAATAACAGCCAAATTTAAATGATTTATAAAACCTAAAAAAACATTCTCCAGATGTCAAAATCATAAAACTCAATTATCTCGCCTATACGGAAATGAGAATTAGGAAATTTTATCATTGAGCTAGCTGAATCGAAAGACACTCAGTCTGAGTGTTAAAAAGAAGTCTCGTTTAAGGCGCCGATTCCCTAAACATTAATAAGCATTACTGATTTGTTTGAAAATGGGAAAGCCAAAATATATCTATCTTTTTAGGTCCAAGTTCATGTGCCAGTGATAATGTCATCATATCAAGAGCAGCCTTTGAAGTACTGTAGCAAGCGTAGTTATTGGTTGTGCGGATCCCAGCAATACTGGATATATTGACAACAGCTCCACATGTCCCACGTGCTACCATTCCGCGAGCAACAACCTTTCAAATGTTTGGTAACAGATTATGATTAGAATCAGAATGGTTGTTTTCCATACAAACAGAGGAAAATTGTCTACCTGAAAATTAAAATGTTCAAAGGTAGCATAACAAACAGTTCCTTACGGAAGCCTATTAGGGACATTTTGTCTTAGTTTTTATGCATAACCTCTTATGTATGACATATTATGTGTTACGTGTTATCAGTTACCTCTTACATGTTACGTCTTAGGTGTTATATCTTGTGTGTTACTTATCAAAAGTTAGATTAGCCTTGTTCTCAATAGGGAAACCAAACTGGCGGACGTTAACGATTACTGCTTGTGGCATTTTACCCCTTTTGGTGACCACTAGAGCTAAAACTAGAAAAAAGCTTTAAACGACTGATGCTATGAACAGCATGATGGATCTTGATCAAACCTGGTCTGTACCACCATTATAAGGTCATTTCCAAATTTGTTTCAAAACCCGGAATGGTCCCCTTGTATGGTCCTCTAGAGCTAAATACAGAAATACCTTTAAACATTTTTTTCATGAAGTCTTTTGCTGCATTTTCATTAAACTTTTCCGAAGACCACTTGTTTACCATGATAGTATACATATGTAGGCAAGACTACCTAACTAGGACAATGTCTTTAGCTGAGTTATGGCGTTTTCTTTTGGCATAGAAATTAGTTACGTTTCGCATACAATGCCATAGTTTGTCTAAAATGTTTGATATATAACTTCAAAACTTTAAATACTTGCTTACCATCATGGCCGCACATTGCCATATAGTGCAAGATATATCCAGATCCACAAATACAGGTAGATTGTTTGTCTTATCTATTTAATTTCTTTGTCAGAAAATCTCTGTTAATATTTTGAACCCATACTTCCATCAATTCTTTGAATAGTCCAGTGCGCTGTCAACCGACAGCTTTTGTTTCTTCTTGTTTTATGGGAGACCTAGAATTGTTCTTGTCAGTACGTCTGTCCTAATATATGTCATGTATATTTCAAAAAGTATTTAACCTAGAGTCACCAGACATAGGCTTGTTATTAAACATGTTACGTTGTACTTCTGGTTTTGTGGTTTGAGTTTACAAAGCCAGACCATGGCTATGACTTAGTTAAAATATACTTATTGTAAAAGGAAGTCGGGGTTTGGCTGTTCCTAAAAATGGAGAATGGCTTAAACTGGCGCAAATGGGCACATGCAGTATTATGTATTTCATTACTGCCAATAAACAGACTCGATAAAACCCATTTCTTATTTCCCGGTGATTCATTTCGGTTTGTTGTCATGCAGGATTTAATATTTCACTACTGCCCATAAACAGACAAAATAAACCCATTTCTTTTTTTTTTTCTTTTTTTTTAAATTTTTTTTCTCGGTTTGTTGTCTTGCTGCATTTTTTATTTCATTACAGATCTTGTGCGTCGTCTTTTGTTAACTGCGCAGTTACTAATCTCTGAACTAACTTATGTCTGTAACTGAATACTATATTTATACAAACTATATACTTTTTTATAGTAAAGTACGATAGCCACAATAGAGAGTATATTAGTCCTTAGACCTAATTCCAAATACCTTTGACATAAGATGAAATACCTAATGCCTAATACCTTAGACATAAGATGTAAGACTAAGTACCTAATGCAAACTTATGTACATTTTATATATGCAAGAGCTGATAAAAAAGACTTTAGTAGGAACTCGCAGTTCGCGCCACACTAAGGACTGAAGTTTTCTTCCAGCGTATTTATATCTTCACCAGTATTAAAAATTATTTAACACCTTACACCAACGTGTAAAAACAAAACATATATCACTTCGGCAGTTTAGTGTCCCTTTTTCAGCTACGAATTTTGATGAAAATATTCTTAAAGCGTACGTGCGATTTTTGCAACAAATCAATATTCTGCGTAAACCCAAGTTAAATTTACATACAACTTCCCTGGGCAAAGGAATTGGTTCAAACGTCATAGAAGTGTCCCCTAACTAAATCTGTATCATATCCAATAGTATCTTTATTTTCACAGATGCAAGGAAAACTGATATGATGAAATAAAAGATATTTTCATTACGTTAATAAGTGATTAAATCAAACTTTTCTTCAACAAGAGTTAATAGCTCTCTATATAGCATCTTGTACATGTATGGAAATTTGAACACTACAGGTTTGAGCAGTCTTACTAGACATTCTGAGTCTTGGCTATATATCTACCTATTGGAACCACACATTTCACAGCACATATTGACATCTTCTTAGCGTACTTTCTTGCCAAAATCATACCAATCAAATACTTTGGTAACAAAGTACATTAGATCAGGCTTTCCATGCGGAATGTAGATTCCAGATAACAGAGCTATTCGGTCGAGCTTTGTGAAAGAAAACTTTATACATTCCACATATCAGTAAAGGATTCAGTTCATGTGTCCCGCTTCACCTCTACCTTATACCACAGTCACACATACGGCGCGGATAGCTACGTTTAGCTACGGTTAGAAACGTAGTAATCCGTATCGATCCGTACCTGAGCCGTACTTTAATGTAGTAATCCGTATCAATCCGTACCAATCCGTACGGCTCAGGTACGGATCGATACGGATAACTTCGTTTCTAGACGTAGCTATCCGCGCCATATGTGTGACTGGGGTATTATACCACGGCCACACATACGGCGCGGATAGCTACGTCTAGCCACGGATAGAAACGTGGTAATCCGTATCGATCCGTACCTGAGCCGTACCTTAAAGTAGTAATCCGTATCAATCCGTACCAATTCGTACGGCTCAGGTACGGATCGATACGGATAACTTCGTTTCTATCCGTAGCTGGACGTAGCTATCCGCGCCGTATGTGTGACTGGGGTATTACGTGTATAATCTAAGAGGTAATAAATAATACGTAACGCATAATACATCACACATAAGAGGTGATGCATAAAAACTAAGACAAAATGTCCTTAATAGGCTTCCGTAGTTCCTCGCTAGCAGCCCCTCTTGCACATCAAGAATCATATCACAACAAACCAAAAAAATGATCAGTCATACACATCATGTGCGAATGTTAAACTTTATACGTTATATAATACACAACTTCCCGATTAAATTTTTCGCGCTCTATAGGGTTAAATCGACAAAGCCTTACATGTTACTAGTACTTGCATTTGCTGTAAGAAGTGGTTTCTTGACACCCTAACAGTGAGTGTTTACTTTTACATGCAGATGGTGGTTCTTGATCCTCCACAATCCATATGTTTCTAGCCGTACAAATAATTACCTGTAACATAACATACCTGAGTTATATTAAAAGCTGCTCGAAAGTTTATATTGTGTTGTCTGAAAAATAATGAATAAAATAAAATTTTTAAAAAATTGCACTGTTTATAAAAGTGATGAATGCTATGGTGACAACATATTTACACTTGACTTCAGTAATTCAAAGAAATCATTGTTTTTGTGCAGTTGTGTATACAGAAGCATAATGTAACTAACTTGTTGGAGACAATTCAGCTCACTGGGAACATGTCTTTTTATACCTATAAATGTCAAGATCCCTTGTTTTATTTTACATTTAATCGGTCTGTTCCACATTTATTAGGTTTTACTTGCTGTTATGTTAAGTAACCGTTTAGGCGAGCACTAGACAGGAATACAAACATAGATTATTAGATACAGTTAGAGGTAAGAAAGACATTTGCCGTAATATTGTCTTAGACTTCCGTTGTTATTTAACAAAAGGGCGAGGAAGACCAGGTAATAGTCATATAATTATAAGAAACTTGTAATATAGCAAATTAACTACTTTACCAAACTTACAGTGCCGCCGCTATATTTACAGTTCTTTCGCATAACTCTGTCATTTATTCATTGACCTAGGGGATTTACTATCAAAGGATATAGGCTACTAGAATGACATTCAAGTAAGAAAAAATAGCTTAGGCGTAAAAAAATTGTTCGTTTCCAGTATCCCGATCTACCCTAAATTTTTGGTCCGACCCTAAATGTTTTTATGGCCTTGGAGAATATTGTTTTCAACCTTTTAACAAAAAAATGCAAATCTGCACTTTTTTGCTTTAAACATGGTCAGTGATGTTAGAAATCAACTTAGTGATGCTTTAAAAGGATAATCCCCTGATTTGTATTCATTTTTTGACACAAAAATAATGTCCGAAAACATGGTCAGCCTTTAACGAGAATTTTCAAGAATTCTCTCCCTTAATTATTGACTGTGTTAAAGCTATTCCCTTCAAACTGGATTGTCTCCCTTACATTAGCTAAAGTCGTGTCATTCATGACCCAAGTCAATATTTCTTTGTCATGGATTTTGCATTAATCTAAAATTTTGCTTTAGGTAATACATGGAAATTAAGCTCGCATGTTACTCCATAGAAAGCAACAAAACATGTAGCCAGTTTTTTTAATATATAAATCATGTTATTTTATACATTCGTATAGAAATATTATTCTTCTAAAGATATAAAACATTTCTGTAAAAACCATTATGTTAGATTATGATAATGTGAAATTCGTGTTGTAATGAAAGCAGGGAACCAACATTGATTATCGGATAATTTTCAAGGGGGACAACCTACTACGATAAGCCAGTCAAATATAATAAAAGCTGGGGATGGTCTCCCTTAATAAAAAAAATCAAAAAAAAATTTGTTTCCGACCTACCTACCCTATTTTTTTTTAGCACGTTACCGAAAACAAAGAAATTTTTTAGGCCTTATGATTAATTGTTAATTTAAGATACGACATGATTCTGCTCTGATTTAAACCGATATGTTTTCGATGAAACATCCTACCGTCTCCATTCTATTAAACAACGTACGAATTAAAAAAAATAATGCAAATGTTTCAGAGTGAATAGAACTTCTGGCTAAGTGCAAGTAATGTATCAGCTTTTATCTGAAATTAAACGACTTGAATTTCTGATAGAGTTGAAGAAAAATATCGGTCTTTCTTTGAAATTGAAAAAAAAAAACAACAACAACATACTCTTTCTCCACGATTTTCATTGACGCATCGCATGCAATTTATCTTGTTAAAAAGTCATAAAAACAAATTATAAATACTTTTTACATTAACTTCTGACTAAGCGAAATATTAAAATTTCGGCCAGTATTTAATATGAAGGACAACATTTACTCGTCTAATTCTTCCTTTGTAACATCTAAGAATGGTGTATGTTTAACAACCGCTGCATTGTTCACAAGCATATCTATAGGGCCAATATCTCCCACTATTTCCGTGTAGTGTCCCAGTCTGATATATCCAGAAGCCGGGTTTCTATCGATGGTGCCTAGAAACGAAAACAAAAATAGAGACGGTAAAACTTCATATATTTGAGTCATTAGACTTTATATATTACAAACATAGACACTTTCTACCAAGCTATAATTCATTATTTTCAAGAATACAGGTTTCAAGAGCCTCTGTAATAGATAAAAGGATTTGAGAAAACACTATTGAACAGTAATTTATATTTCAAGACATTTCACCTGTTGTCTGAGACTGTCTAAATCTGTCTGTGTCCTGCTAATTCCGTACACTTGGCACCTAGACTGGCCAGTCTTACTGCAATGGCTCGCCCAATACCTTCAATGTACAATTTTTAATGTTGTTCTTAAATTTTACATTCTTAAACATCTATAAAGCTAACAAATGGTTCTGCTAAGTGCATTTTAAACAAATGTCACCGATTGCTTCAGTACAGGGAAATGCTATTTTTGCCGACATTCGTCCGTACATGGGTTCTACCTTCTTGACTCTACAGGCAAAATGGGCTGTAATGACAATGAATAATATATCATAGATAAAAATATTTAATTAATTGTTATAACAATGTACGTGTAACTACTTGTAGTATCGGTAGCGAGTGCAATATTAATCCTAAAATATAACATTATATATATTAATAAAATGAACTATCATGTAAAACAATATATCACACATTAATGATATGATAGTTTAGTCTTTCTAAATGAATGGGACCAGAGACGCTATAATCTCTCTCTCTCTCTCTCTCCCCCTCTCCCTCTCTCTGAAAGTTAATACTAATTGAATTATTTCCCCTTAATCAGTAAGAAGAATATAAACGAAAACATCAGGCTGAATAAATATTATGTTTTATAACAGTTTTATTTAATGCAATGGGTGGTAAAATTCTACCAAGAGCACACAAACTTTCTTGAGATTATGAACACTACAGACAATCTATTTATATCATAAGTCACATGACAATAACAACCTTAGATTATCATTTTTGTTTATTTGTACTCATGAAAAAAGTCTAGTATTGGCATAAACGTAGAGCAATAAAGATATATAAACCATCCGCCGTTGGTTGGTGGTTCAATTTAGCTTCTCTTATATATTCTTAAGTTTCTTGAGACTAAATAAATGTTAAATGAGATGCCACAAATGTTGCTACGGACAGGTCTTCTTAAGATACCCTGTAAAACTTTGTAAGTCAACCTTTAATGCAAAGTGGTCTTTCTGAATTCAAAATAAATAATATTTGAATGTTTGATACTTAGGCGTTTGATACTTAGGCTGGAGCCTCGTTACCGCCTAAACAGTTACCCTCGAGGCCGGAAATTCCCATCTGCGCCTACAACCAGTGAAAGAATCTTATAATATATCTCCCCCATCATCGATTTTTTAACAAGGTTTATAGCTAACGAAACCCCAAATACCCAGATGTTTTCCTGCTCTCTGCTTAAGGGAACCGTATCAAAAACGGTCGGAAAAATTAAATGTTTTAAATTCTATGGTAAATCTTGTATGATTAAGAGGGCTATATCCCCTGTGACGGAACACGTAAAGGCATACAATTTATTACAATATTTTTATTACGATTTTATTATATCGTGGCCTTAACATGCTAAGTCGTGGTAATTAATTTATTACGTCGTGGGTTCGAGATATTTCGTAGTCACATCTATATCATGTTGTGAGAAAGAAGTGCTTTCCCTAGAAACGAGCTACTCCCGGAAATATATTTCACAGCGTTTTGATATAGATGATAAACATTTACACATGTCTTATTCCCTTTGAGTTTCCATAGACAATGTGTTAGAACGACTACATTGCTAGAAATTTTCATGCAATTTCATTTCTGAATGTTCTGTTTGGTACAAACACGGAAAACATCGTTTTTCGTCACAGGGAGTGGAAGCGATTCATTAACAATATATATATATAAATCAAATAAATAAAATGACTTCACATGCCCTTCCAACAGTATTTAATTATAAAAATACAAACTAGTTTCGCCTATCGGCCCATCAGTGTACATACATGTATTTTATATATATATATATATATATATATATATATATATATATATATATATATATATATATTAGGGATGGGAACGAATACTGAATCATGATTTATTCAGCGACAAATCACTAAATGAGATATATCATTTCTTAACCAAATGTAAATAAAAAAGCTGGCGGATTAACTATATATACAAATATATTGAATCTTTGGCGGATCTTGGAGGATGGCGGATTTTTGACCTACAACTCGTGACCTTGTATCCGTGTCTGACGGATGGAAAGCTGATGACTGGCGTCTGCGCTTATATTTATAAGCCTTCGGGCGTTGGAATATACAACTGAATTTTCTTGTGAAACTTGACAACTTCTGAGCCCATTACCTGTTCTCCGATTTACCAGTCTAGTATGGTAAACCTGTCAAGCTGAGTTGCTCAGATTCATTTGTCTGAAATGACTGAAATGCATAGTTTTGCCTTAATGAATTTCCACATTTCTCCGAGAGGGTCCAGGAGCTGTTTTAAAACAATCATGTGGGCGGTCTTGTCCTTCGTGTGAATAAAATAGTTACATGGTATAATAATACCTCCGCTTTTTTCTTTAACATCTGGCCATGGGTAAAAATTATAACATAAATTAATATTTTGGACACACTGAATCGGCATTTTTTCTGCAATCTTTAAACAACATGCAGCAGAACAGAACTGATCTGAAAATGTGTGATACGGAATAGGCACAATGTATGCCATCAATATTTCCTCATTAGGCATCTTAATGGTCAAGTTGTTTTTAATGTGGGATATATGACTGGAATGAACGTAAAATGTCCTTCTTTTTAATCTCCCTTTCGTTTCATTTCGTTAAAAATTTAGAACGCAAGCGCTTCTTGAATCTGACATTTTTGTTTACATTCGTCAGATTTCCACATAAGAAAAAATATAGCATTTGGACAATGTTGCAAATATGGATTATGTAAGAATAACTTGAACATTTACCAGCAATGAATGCATTAGATATAAAACCAAAACATAGCTTACGGTTTTTCTTGACGTATGCGCGACGGCTGCTTAAAAGCTTGGAAATGAGTCAATTTACAGACTGGTTCGTAATAGGCGAGTTCGCTGTAATGTGTGCATTTCAACCCGACTCTCTCAAATTCTTTATCGGAGATGTCTTAAAATGCACCATTTTGTCTTTAATAATTTCAAAATTTCTTGGGGAGGGACATTGAAATCCCATCTTTACCTTTATTTCAATTATTCAGGCGAACTTTTTTACCTTATTTGCTCAGATTGTTTTCGAAGGTTGCTGTATAATTTCAAAATAATTAATTTCTTGGGGAGGACCCCGATTCCAACCCTGTACGTGAACTCCAATTATGCAGGCGTGTAGTGTGTACATTTTACTCTAATGTGCTCAGATTTTTGTCAGAAATCGCTTGAAACTAATAGCGTTGTATTGTATTGTGTCAAAACTTTTTAAGAACAGAACAGAACAGAACATATAATTTATTTCAACTTGTACATACGTACATCGTTGTAACGTATACATAGTATACACACATATAACATTTTAATAGTCACGTAAACTATATATGGTACTACTTCTAGTTGATAAATAAACCTATATCAATCTAAGTTACCACCATTACATAAATAGTCAGAAAAAACAAACAATCTAACTGAAACAGTAGTCGTTTCATCAGCGATTTATGAGGATGAACTTTGATAACCGTGTGGGTACTTACTTCATCCATTACATTTATATACATGTACAAATTTCATAAAAGTGGTATTATGCGCATTTTTAAGCATTAATCCAGCTACTGCATTTAGGAAAATGAACTGCATGCAAGAGTTACTTCCCTTCCCACTATAGTAATCTCAATCTACATAAACACAACACAAGGGAGATCACTGCAAAAACAATAACAACAGCAAAATAACATAATGTTATTTCATTAGTCCAATTTCTTTGTTTCTAAGACATGCGGCATTTGCATAATGTAATACCTTTAATGCAAAGCGACTGAAAATTGCTTCAATAGAACTTTAAGATGCGCATAATGTCACTTTAAATTAGTATTAAAATATGCAATACTAACTAAATATAAAATATTCACTGTATTTAACTATGGGCTTCGCCAACTATATAGCTCACATGTATTATTGAAAAATTTAAGCACTTAATATTGAGGTTCTTAAAGCTAATGCATTTTTCATATACTTTGCTAGCAATGTTAACTTATTTTTATTTTCCGTTTGGATTAGTTCGATAAATTTATACATACTTGGCCTAGTGTAATAATATCTTTTTATAAACTTTTTGCGAATTTCTTCAAAACAAGGACAAATTAAAACAAAATGATATTCATCTTCTAAATCTAGCCTATTGCAACATAAACAGTATCTTTCATTTCTTGGAATTCTGTTTCTTGAATATCTACCTGTATGAATTCTCAAAGAATGGGCCGAAATTCTAATGCGTGTTAGGTACATTCTTAAAGAAGGTGGTACGAGGTCTAAATACGATTCATAAGCAAATGTTGTTTTACAATAATTATACAACTCTAGTACACCACTATTTTCCTTACTAACAGTCCACCCTCGGATAAAACTATCTATCACTCTTTGCTTAAATGCGTAAACAAATGTATTTAGGTTAACTGAGTAAGGATCATTCCAGACGTTTGTAAAACCATAATCATTTAATAATTTTCTAACTTGTGATGCCCAATTTTTATAACCTTTATTGCAATCGTTCACTGCCTGTTTATATACTGTACTCATGACAATGTTGTCTGTATTCAAAACTTTACACCAGTACTTAATAATACGTACATAACGATTAACAAACAATGGGTACCTGCCAAGTTCTCCATATATACCTACTGAACAAGAAGTACGTCTTACTTTAAGTATCCATTTGCAAAATTTTAAATGAATACGCTCTATTTCCTTTGATTTAGTGTTTCCCCATATTTCTGATGCATAATTTAAAATAGACCCAACAAATGAATCAAACAACTGACATAAAATTTTTGGTTTAAGTCTTATTTTTCGACATATAGTTAATAAAATATTCAATGCCTTTAAAGCTTTCCCAGCAAGATGTTCCTGATTTAATGCAAATGTACCTGTATAATTGAATATCGTGCCTAGATAATTAAAATCATTTACAACTTCTAACTGTTTACCATTATATTCCCATGTTTCATTTTGTCTTAAAGCCCCCCTTTTTCGAAATACCATTATCTTAGTTTTTTCAGTATTTACTTCTAGACTCCATTTATTACAATATTCATGTAAGAGGTTTAAATTTTTTTGCAACTCTTCAGGAGATTTAGCTAACACAACCATATCATCAGCAAAAAGAAGTAATACAAGCACAATATCATCTAATTGTAATCCAGAATCAACATCTGTTTGTAAAAACAGTTCTAAATCTTCCACGAAAAGGGAGAATAAAATAGGCGACATTATTTCTCCTTGTCTTAAGCCTACAGCATACTCAAAAAAATCAGAGTACGAATTACAATACTTAACACAGGACTTCACTTTCTGGTACATATCCTTAATTATTCTTAACATTTTCCCTTGAATTCCAGTTTTATGTAATTTGAACCAAAGACCATTTCTATATATTGTATCAAAACATTTCTTTAAATCTACAAAAACGCAATATAGTCTTTTGTTTTCATTTAAATAATTTTCGACAATATTCGATAATACAAATAAGGCATCAATGGTAGACCTTCCCTTCCTAAACCCGAACTGAGCATCAGTAATAACATTATTTTCTTCACAGAAATTCATTATACGTTTATTCATAACAGTTGTAAAAAGTTTTGACATGCAAGGAGGACCGCTCCAATATTGTAGATGAGCTGTGTGTACATTTCAAAACTGTTTTGTTCAGATTTTTATCGAAATAACTTAAAATACACCATTTTTTTCTAGCACAATTTCAAAATATTTCTCAGGACGGGTCCCTGTAACCCTACCTTAATATATGCCACAACTCCATGTGCTTTTTATAGTTGTAGAAAAATGTTCATATCAATTGATGACTTGTAAAAGTGTAGTCTGTATCTAAGCCCATATATGCAGCACTATAGCGTAGTCACACCCGTGATCGTATAGTTTCTAACAACAAGTTCTGTTACAAGGTTTACTATAACTTTTATTCTTACTTCATGTTTACTGAGATAAAAACAAATCAGAAAACAATGATTACAAATCTATAGATCAACTTTATGCAACGAGGCGTGTCTGCACTTTTAGCTCATAACAATACTGCGGTAAGCACCGAGGAAAGCGGATAAATCACTCCTCACTAATTGACGTTGAATTATAGGAACACAATTTTTTATAGCACATATATCTTGGGGCCTCACAATTTGATATCGTCCATAGGACTTACAGTAAAACATCTTTGAATGCCATTTAAGTTATAATTTCTATCTGCTTTGGTGGCATGGCGGATATTACACATCACGCATTAGTTAGAATATTGATTAGAATAGACATCATATATATCACGTCTGAATTAACATATTACTAAAGTTATAAATTAGGAATTTAAACGCACGTGATAAAGTTCGGAGAATAGTACAGAAATAAGGAACGGGATGTAACACTAATATAACATCTGTTGTTCACAACTTTGCAAATAGAATTCGTGATCAGGCAAGTTGGTTACATGTATAACTTTCAGACAAAATTGAAATGCAATATATATGTAATACATGTCGACGCCCCTGAATAAGAAGGGCGTTAGTGTTAGTTACGCCCTTTTATGAATTATATATTTTTTGAAACTACTTAACAAGGGGCATAATCCTATTAAAATATAATATATGTTACAAACTGCTGTGTTGACCAAATTCACCAATAATAAAAGGGCGTAAGTAAAAAAGTTTTTCAGAATCATAGTAATAGAAAGGCGTATCTGCACTTAAATGTTGTACCAGAAGGGGCCACTTACACCCTTCTATTACTTCTATAGAATTAGAAGGGCATATCTGTCATAGACAGCTTTTTCCGTTTTGCCGAAAACTATGATTTTCCACTTACGCCCTTCTAATTCTGAGGCGTCGAGTGTATACGATTAGAATGGACATCCAATGTAAATAAAATCAATTACAAAACAATATTTCATAAATACATGATAATACAAACATGTAACTATGTTACAACTCTTCTGCCTCGGTGTTTTTCAGGGCTGGTTACGGCACTGACTACCCGTTATATAGGGTAAGATCCCTGTCAGACATACAAATGTATATAAGTATATTATGAATCATGTTCTTTTATACAAAAATGTAATTTGCGATACTATTTATTTAAAAATAACTGTGGACTTTCCATTTCATTAGAAAATGTTCGTCTTTTCAATCATTAGCTGTTGGGATATTTAAACAAACTATAGCAATTTCTTTCACCCTTTCAGTTTATCATTTTGTCAAGATAGACAGACAAAAGGGTAATTATTACCATTCTTATAACTTGGAATTCGACTGAAATATTGCTATATATTACTTTAAATGCAAATGTTTGACATATATAATTATTTAGTCCTTATAATTTTGTCATTCTTTATTCATTGGAGGATTACTATAGTTGGGCAGTCAAGCAGGAAAAGTCAAATTTAAAACGTGAAAAGCTGTTATGTCGTTTTGACAATCTGACTGAAGTACCCAATCTTCCAAAATGTTAGATCTGATGGCGACCCATGCACATTCATCTTTCTGTATAATCGGACTTCCAATATTGCTATTTGTAGGTACAATAGTACTAAATAGGTAATCAAGCTGCGTTTCCGGACTAGTGGCGGATAATGGCGGAAAGAAGAAAATCCTCATTTTTTCCTTTTCATTTTTTATTGTAAGCCATTTCCTGTCTTTATTTCATTATGGACATATACTTGACATTTTGGTAGCATTTTCAAGGAGATGTTTTGCATTTATAACAATGTAAACAAACCTTATTACTCATGCGTTCATATCCACATCTTAGCTGTCAGTTTAGAAGATATATTCCGTAGTTTTGACTTGTCAGACAAAAATCTCTCTTAGAAGATACGATACATGACCCCTACTTTTCTTGGTGTTTTGGGTTGTTTATATGTCATTAGGAACATAAGGCTACATGTATTAATTCTTTTATTAGATGGGCCTAGCTATGTGTTACAGCCCTCGAAAGATTGTTAATTGTATATAGAACATATAGCAAATTTATTTCTACTGTACAGCCTTTATTTCAACCGTTGGCAATCTATTTTTATTTAAACCATTCAGACGACTTGTTTCAACAAGCGTTTGGCTTAAAGGGACTTGAATCAAGATTTTGGCTAAAATCATCTTGGTCATATTAGAGATGTACACGCATAAACCGATGTCAAGATCTGACGAAAATGAAGGATGTTCTCCAATGAAAATGAGGGATCTTCTCAAATGTTTTAAGTATTATTTCGGACACATAGGTCACGTTTTCATTTTTTTTTCAATGTTTAGCTCACATATGATTGTCCTGTGTCTGTCTGATATTCCAATGTCGGTCGTCATTATCAATAGTAGAGACCAAAATACTTGTTTTTGTCTAAAATAGGCAAAACTGTAACATTTTGAGTGTTCACAAGGTTTAATATAATTTGACAAAATGACCGGCTTAGTTTTCACTGTAATGATCCACTAGCGAAAATATCAGGTTTCATAAAAATCAAGTAGAAAATGTTGCCTCTGTGATTTTTACACGTCTTCATATTTTTGGCCTTGTAACCTAGTTTTTAACACGAGATGATAAAGTATACGAATTATCATATATTAAATAAATATTATTTTTAAAGATGTCTAACTCTACCCCTCCTGCTTCAGAGGTAAATTCCCTTTGAACAGATAGAAATCGCTTATAAAATTAAAATTTTCCACTTTTGTACAAAACATTCATAATAAGTCTTGAAAGAAGTAAAAACTTACTAGAAAAAAAGAAAATATGGAAAAAAAAATTTGGTCTCAGTGGGGCTTGAACCTACGCCCCCCTGAAAATTGCAGTCAAAGTAGGTTTATGGTAGGAATTGAATACTCTTCAAAAGGAGGTACTCTTTTACGGGTCCAATACCTTAAAACGTTTATAAGTACTTTTCCAGTGCTATGAGCTTTGACTAGTTATCTAGATTTTATAGAGATAAGCATACAGACTTGCATCCATGTAGATAAAGTAGAAAATGTTGCCGCAAAAGTTTTAACAATATTTTTCAGTGACCTTTTTTGCATCCAAGACAGTTCAGTATCAAACTCGTCAGAGATTTTAGTTGGGGAAACATTTAGAGTGTCAGACTAAACAAGTGATATTTTCACAGGCCAACTGTTAACTGTGCCAGACGGAGACAACGGATACAAGGCGGTCAAAATACAACAGTGAACTACAAGAACAGTGAAAGAAAGGTATTAACAAAGCGAAAAACGTAATAAAATGTTGAAGTTAAATTGCTTAAAAACCACTTTGAGAAACTCCCCCATCTGTGTCGCTTTATTTATCCATTGTCCAACTGCACATCAGTCTATCGCGTGCACATCTGTATTAAGAACATAAGAACGTAAGCTTTTGTTTCTAAATTATCTTAAAAATGCGAAACGAAGGAAAAATCACGATCGAGTCGGGATTCGATCCCGGGCCGCCGCCGCACTAGAAATTTCCCCGCGTTCTTGACCAGTATCACAGAGGAACACTTACTTACCAAGCTTTATAATTAAGGCAGTTACATCCGGTACCCTGTTACAGACACTTTTCAATTTTAAATGGGAAAAACTAAAAAAAACAACTAATTCACATGTGTTTCCTATCACCATAGTTTCCATAAGCTTTATTATTTCATTTTTTGGAGGGCGCTGCCATAATAATTATAAACCCGTGATAATCACATATCGGAAACTGGAATCCCAGGTTAAGTCTAGAATTATTTAACTTCTACTTTCACTTTCAAAATATTGAAAGCAATGCTCTAACTGGCTATCGGAAAGGTCGTCTGAAACCTCTAAATGTGTAGCGTTAATATGAGGTTGGTCGTTTTGAATGTTTGGACCTTAACCTTTGAGCTAACGACCTTCTCAACAGGATTAACTACCGACAATGTTATACAAACCCATACGTTCTCGGAAACTGTGTTACTTCTGAGGTCATCTCTTGACCACAGGAAAGAGTCTTACAAGTACTTCAAATATTGACTGGAAACTGTTTTCAGTTGTTTCAAGAAACAAGATTCAAGAAACAAGAAACTTTATTTTACGACGGATATATTACAACAAAAACATCAGCTCATGAGCTATTTCCCGACAAACAAACAGAAAATATGAAGTAGCAAGAATAAAGCGCCTAAATCGAAAGATAAGCGAATAGTTGACTATAAAACTTATAGGAATCATACACTAACAACTGTATGTCATAAAGTTCCGTCGTTATTAAATGGAAACAGTTTGAAGGTCATTATGGCCTTGAACTCTCACCTACTGAACCACAACTCAAACTGTAATCCCAAGCGATCAGGAACAAAATGGTCTACCGACAGACAGAGAGCAAAACAATATTTCCCCTCTTCGAATGAGGATGGGAGGTAGGAGGGGGTCAGCAAATATTTAAAACTGCATTTTATGCTCAGTGATAACGTATAAGTGAAAACATTTCAATCAAATCCGTAATCCGTAAAATGGCCGAAACAAATCGATCAATGTACAACTGCTTGAAAAGAACCAGGTAGGTAGACTCTTGTTTGTATTTTT
>NW_026463722.1:0-67154 GCF_021730395.1 Mercenaria mercenaria
TTACAGATTTAAATAGTTTTCCAGACAAGACAAATAAGTGGGTCCCGCATATCCATACTGGAAGACTTTGGGATATGATTAATAATACTGTTATAGAATCACTGGACCTCAAATTCCAAACTTGTGTAAACGAAACTTTCCTGACATGAAATCTGCAGCATAGGCATGATACACACTCTAATTCATTTACAAATGGTACCAGTACTCCGTGATTTCAGTAAGCAGTGCATTTAAATTGTCCTGAACTTTGTGCAGTACAACTGTCAAACCCATTCGGGTCGCGAAATTACATTACAATCACGAATAAATAATAAACGGATGCAACATTTACCACAATAAACAGATAAAATGTAAATCTGTATTAGTACTTTTACTGCAAGTACCCATTTTCGTGTATCATTTTGTAGAAAATACACAATTCGTTGATGTTTACATTTATCGGAGAAATTTAGCGGAAACAAGTGCCGTTTCCAGGCAAATGACCAAAAACTACTGTAAGGCAAAAAAACTACCCTGAGTATGTTCAGATACTGTATCGTCTGTTCAATATCGGACTGTTAATCGTTTGTGCATTAATTATATAAATGCAGGACAATCTTATTTTAGCGGAATCCTAAGCGTATCTATCTTTTCTGGAGGCGTAAGAGCCATGACAGTTTTAAGTTTAGCGTAACGTTTTGATTGGTCAATCGTTTCCGCTATCGTTGCTGATTGGACGAGAGTGCATTTGAAAGTTTGACAGCGGGACAATTTCAGTTGTATATTCCAACGCCCGAAGGCTTATAAATACAAGCGCAGACGCCAGTCATCAGCTTTCCATCCGTCAGACACGGATACTAGGTCACGAGTTGTAGGTCAAAAATCCGCCATCCTCCAAGATCCGCCAAAGATTCAACATATTTGTATATGTAGTTAATCCGCCAGCTTTTTTATTTACATTTGGTTAAGAAATGATATATCTCATTTAGTGATTTGCCGAGGGCGCAGCCCGAGTGATATAATAATACGCATCTGAACGACAAACAATGATTTTATTCAAGAGCAAATC
Source organism: Mercenaria mercenaria (assembly GCF_021730395.1). Taxonomy (NCBI): domain Eukaryota; kingdom Metazoa; phylum Mollusca; class Bivalvia; order Venerida; family Veneridae; genus Mercenaria; species Mercenaria mercenaria. The sequence goes on from NW_026463722.1 coordinate 1,049, forward strand.
ACTAATTGAGATGTAGTATTTCGATTCTAATACGTTACCAAGGACTTTAAAGTACATCTTTGACGGCATTCATTAAATATTTGCCAGTTTTCAGTCGGTTTCTTTTCCGTTAGACGATATGACGTAATAATTGTGACGTCAGAACAGTGAATTGTTGTATAATAATTCACTGTTTTCAGCCTTCTTTATTTAATAGGAAAATGAATCGGATCGTGTTAGAATATGTGTTAACTCTGGTTATTAAATCCGCCAAAACGAGATCGCCGCTAAAATCTCGAAATCCGCTAAAAACGTACGTTTCCCTAATAGACATACGTACTTCTCCTATATTAAACATAATAACACCGTGGAACATTATTGGAAGCTCATACCAAGGGTGACACTATATAATAAGTCCCATTAAATTAAAGCATTGTTGTATATAGTTTATACAATATTTATGGACCACAATGGAAATAAGGGATTCTTCTATCTCTTTTTTGTGTCATCCTTTGCTATATAATGTTGATGACATGGTTGTATTTAATATATTGTAATATGAAGTACTCTTGTGACAACTAATTTGTCAAGGTATAAGCTAATCATTCATACATGTATATTATTCAACATTTTATCATTCAAAAACGCATAGACGTTCATTGTTTCATACGAGAACCTCATTATTGCAGCTTCTTCTGGGTCGTGAAAATGTATGACATTTCACCAAAACGAAAGCTGTTTTATGTATAACTGAACTTTCTAAACTATATGTCAATGACAAACGAATGAATGCATCGATTGCTTACCTAAATAAAATGCAGAATATTCCGTTATTCAGAAATCTCACAAGTATTTACTTTGAAAAACTGACATATTTTGTTTGACTGTCGGCGCCACATTCACTTGTAAACATTGTCGTCATATTTCCTGTTATTGGTAAAAACTCTACCATACTGTATCGCCGATCATTTATAGTTTATATTGTGACTTATAAATGGTAGCAGCCCTTTTTACCCAGCGTAAGATTAAGAACATTATAGTAAGCCCAAGGGAAGACTATTTCTTGCTCATCTGGAGTGGCGGATGGTTACACAGAAAGGGAAATTCCGCAGAGTTTCTGATTGGTTGAAAATGGCCATTTCGGTGGAATCCGGGATTCTGATTGGATGGACGGTTAAATTACCGCTTTCAGCCTTGGAATCGAAGTATTATGGCGCGGAACATATAAAACTGCATGCGCACCCGGAACGCCAGCTTTTCACTTTCTATTTTTGGCCAGGACCACCCAAAATTACAGTCATCAAATTTCTTTAATAAATCATTATAAATTTAACAATACTAACGTAATATAATAATTAACATTTCCCTGGAGGATCAGAAAACCATACAGGAGCCGACCAGCAGCAATGTAAATATAAGTTTAGATAAAATACGGATATCACACAGACTTTACCAGAACATTTGATTAGATCTATTAAATCAGATTAACATTTAAACTAATATTACTAACCTTACTAAATTTTAGCTATTATAATTAAATATAATTATTCGTTAAACATATAGCTTATTTATTTCTCCCTTTATTAAAGACCCTCAGTAAGTATACGGAAATTGTCGTCTGCCGTCGTAGCCGAACGGACGTTAGGAACAGGACCGAGTATCAGTCGTTTTTCCCGTTACAATATATTTTGTTCGTTGTTGTTTGTATGTTTTATATGATGCCATGAAATTGTACATTGTCTGCAGAAATAAATCTATCTATCTATCTATCTATTAAAAGTATAGAAATATACATCTGTCTTTATAAGAATTTTAGGTAGTTTCGCATTCGGCCTGTATAAAAATCACTAACGTACTATCTCTTTACTAAATAGCCCTGCCATCCTTTAACTTAAGCCTGGGTAATAGCAAATATAATAATATCGTCCTGAAATAAGACCCGACTACGATTACATTTATCCCAAATGCTTGGTACAACACCATTATGAAAACATACATTAAACAATGAATGCATAAATAATGTGGATGCATCATTTTGTAGAATCTCTGAGGGAATAGTGTCTATACCAGAGGATTTTCCTTTTTTATGTCATCAATGACCTTTTTTACTTCAAAAATAGAAATACTACGGTTAAATACATGTTCATCATCATAAGAATTACTACTTCCATCATGATTACCATCTGCATCATCATACTTAACATTACATGTATTGTATAATGAACTAAAATCTGTTTTCCACTTGTCAAGAACGTCTTGAACATTATTAGTGATATTACCACTTGGCAACTTAACTTCTAAAGGTATAGTTTTATTTTGACATTGTCCTACACCTAATTTGCCAATAGATTTCCAGAATTCTGTATTATTTTGGTTGCATTCATTTAGCAAGATTTTTAGTAGATTATACCAATATATGCGTTTACAACGCTGAAATCCTCTATCAATACGTTTAGGGATACTAACATATGAGGACTTTAAACTACTTTTTTGACTTTGATAAACATTTTTCAACCATAACGTTTCTGCTTGGCTTACTTTGGCCCATAAATCTGTGAGTTAGGATTCCACCATGGTTTACCGAGTCGTCTACGTTTATTATTCACATAACCATAACACACAGGTTTATACGGAATATGATTATGCATATTTTCCATTACAACATTAACCCATGCATCATATACACTAGCAATCTCTTGTTGCGCCTGCAGTCCTTGTTCTAAACAGTCAATCAAAACATTAATATTACAAAGAGTATTGACATCAAACATAAATTTACTAGGAATGCTGGACAAATCAAACTTACCGTATTCTATATCTTCTAATTTATCACTGCAATTACTCTGTTGTTTAACTATTGCATGCATTTCAATGTCCCAAGTTAGGCACGAATGATCCGGTAGATAAGCTGATGTAATGGAACAAATACCATATCGATTTACCAAATCAGTAACTCTGTGTACAGTGAAATTCAAAAATTTACCTAAGTTTGAATAAAAGACAATACAATAATCAACAACTGAAAATCCTTTTGTTGATCGTGAAATCGTTCTGGGTAGAATTTCTACCATTCAAAATACACATATTAACACTTGTTAGAAATTCAATAAAAAGGCCTAAAAATTATTTGTTTCCGGTAAAAATTAGGGTAGGTAGGTTAGAAAATCTTTTTTTTTTTTGGACTATTTTTTATTAAGTGAGACTTTTCGAAAAATATTTTTAAGTGCAGTTTTGCAGCTGTTTGTTAAAAAGTTGAAAAAATATTCTCCAAGACCATAAAAACATTTAGGGTAGGGTAAAAATTTTTAGGGTAGGTCCGGATACCGGAAACAAACAATTTTTTACACCTAAAAAGTTCACCTTAATGGTTTGTTTTAAAATCTAACACTTGCCGATCAGGTAAACTCCTGGAATAAAATCCTCAAGGCTAACACATCTGCTGTTTAAATCACCAAAAATTCATATTAAACCTTCATTTTGGTACATATAAATAAAAAATATTCACGTCAAAATAGCTTGAAGAGTTCTCTTGGGGCAAATAACATACATCAGGCATTAAAGTAAGATTTTATAACTTATGAGACAACTTTATCCCACCTTTAACCTTCACAAGATTTCCCTAGAACTGTTACTTCATAATCATCAAAAATACTATCCTTGATGAAAAGGACATACTCCCCTGACCCATTTCTGGCATTGTTATATATTTTTTCCCTGTTGAGACCAAACCACCAATATCCCTGTAAAAATAAATCATTATCACAACAGTGTTCTGGTCTGAATTCCAACCCCGGACTTTCCAGAAACCTGTTGTTATCTAGTGACGTCTCTGGGGACCAGACTGTCTCCTGTTATACCCCTGATGTTCCCACCGATCTTGTCCGTGTTGCCTATGATTGTCTCGTCTGCTTGGTCCTCTAGAACCCCTAAAACATCTACTATCCCTATCATCCCTGTGATTAGAACGATCATTTTCACAAATTTCTTTTCTAATAACACGACCTCCTTGCCTTGCGTAGATACATTTGAATCTTGTCGTCTTAAAGCATCTGCTATCATTCTAAATTTGCAGCCAGAAGCTGCTCACCTTTCGATTGATCGTGATTAATGTACACTTTTCCATAATACTAATGTTACTTCAAACACTTTTTAACTGTCAGTTTACATTTTTAAGCTCATCTGATTTTTGGAGAAAAAAATGATGAGTTATTGTCATCACTTGATCGGCGTCGGCGTTGCCTGGTTAAGTTTTATGTTTAGGTAAACTTTTCTCCTAAACTATCAAAGCTATTGCTTTGAAACTTGTAACACTTGCTCACCATCAATAGCTGACCCTGTACAACAAGAAACATAACTCCATCCTGCTTTTTGCAAGAATTATGGCCCCTTTTGGACTTAGAAAATATCAGATTTCTTGGTTAAGTTTTATGTTTAGGTCAACTTTTCTCCTAAACTATCAAAGCTATTGCTTTGAAATTTGCAACAGTTGTTTACCATCATAAGCTGACCCTGTACATTAAGAAACATAACTCTGTCCTGCTTTCTGCAAGAATTATTGCCCCTTTTGGACTTAGAAAATCAGATTTCTTGGTTAAGTTTTATGTTTAGGTCAACTTTTCTCCTAAACTATCAAAGCTATTGCTTTGAAACTTGCAACAGTTGTTTACCATCATAAGCTGACCCTGTACATTAAGAAACATAACTCTGTCCTGCTTTCTGCAAGAATTATTGCCCCTTTTGGACTTAGAAAATCAGATTTCTTGGTTAAGTTTTATGTTTAGGTCAGCTTTTCTCATAAACTATCAAAGCTATTGCTTTAAAACTTGCAACACTTGTTCACCATCATAAGCTGACCCTGTACAGCAAGAAACATAACTCTGTCCTGCTTTTTGCAAAAATTATGGCCCCTTTGGACTTAGAAAATATAAGATTTATTGGTTAAGTTTTATGTTTAGGTAAACTTTTCTCCTAAACTATGAAAGTTATTGCTTTGAAACTTGCAACTGTTGTTCACCATCATAAGCTGACTATGTACATCAAGAAACATAACTCCATCCTGCTTTTTGTAAGAATTATGGCCCTTTTTGGACTTAGAAAATCAGATGAGCGTCAGCACCCGCAAGGCGATGCTCTTGTTTTTATCATCTAATGATTCCATCGTTGCTACAATAACACCAGGTTTCCCTCCCACTGATGATTTCTTGCGTTCTGCTCTGGAAACAGATACATCCCGAATCTTTAAATCATCCCGGATCAGTGTATCTACCTGATTTTTGGTATTTTCCCGGGAAGTTTCCAGTAAATTACGCACTACCAGGTTCAGTTCAACATTTGCCTCATCTGACTTAGGCAAATCAAAAGGTGATAACAACTTGGCATTGATCTCATCTAACTCGGCTGCCATTTCACCACGCACATATTCTTTCACCTCCTTCATTTTATTGTCAACGTCTTTATAAATTTTACTGATTTCTGTACTAACACGTTTATCTAGTAACTGGCTCACCTTCTTTGAGATTTTTTTTTGCTCCAAGCCAGGTTCCATTTTATCTATACATTCAGTTAAGGTCACAAACAGGTAAAGCCCGCCCGCTTAACTCAGTAGGGAGAGCGTTGGTCTACAGATCGCGGGGTCGCGAGTTCGTTCCTCGGGCCGGGCATATGTTCTCCGTGACGATTTGATAAAAGAGATTGTGTCTGAAATCATTCGTCCTCCACCTCTGATAATTCATGTGGGGAAGTTGGCAGTTACTTGCGGAGAACAGGTTTGTACTGGTACAGAATCCAGAAACGTTGGTTAGGTTAACTGACCGCCGTTATATGACTGAAATACTGTTGAAAAACGGCGTTAAACAAACACCAAACAAACACAAACAGGTTAATAGTTTTCCCTATATATTTTATATAAAACTGACACTTTTAAAGAGCTATCAAATATAGCTAGACCCATTTCAGAGAACAAATCCTCACCTCATTTTAAAGAGATATGATAAAACTGATATAAAATGAAGAGAAAAGTAGGGGTCATGTATCTTCTAAGACAGATTTCTCATGTCATATTTGCTTACTGTAAAATCACATCAAAATCACACTGCCGTGACCTGGAAGTACTACTCATACTAAAATTCAGCTTCACTTCACCAAACACAATCTGCTCTCCCATTTTTTCCTACCATAAGGTCAAAAATACATCCACAATGAAATTTAAACAGAAACTAGCTTTAAATTTAGACCTCTGTTGCCATGCTAAGTGGAAAATTAGTGTTCAAAAACCTGTCCGCCATTACGCGACTAGACCAGATGGCTCCCACGCTGGTTCCTTTACTTTAGTTAGGCCTTATTGATGTAAACATTGTGTGTACCGTAGATGACAATTTCATAATAAGTTGTTCAACAGATGGATTAGAATCCACATAAACATCTGCTTCGGTGATCACAACCTGTCTTGCTTTATCAGGCGACGGAGATGCAGCACCTTTTTCCCGATAAAGTGATCTAGATTCTACGTGATTTACGTGCATTTACCTTACCACCATCACTATTTGAGTTTTCACTATCTTCAGTCAATACGTCGTTTGAAAAGTCAGCGTTATGTTTGGTTTTCTTTACATTCACATTACCATCCCAAGACAGAGGCCTGTTTCTTTTCCTGTTACATAATAACGGCGTGTTAAAACGGGACATCCTCCATCACATCACTATGGACTCCACATAATATTCTGCATCGGTTCTGTCAATAGAACCGATAATGCACATGTCTATCCAAAGAGCTATAACACTTCTTTGGTTTATCGTAATAACTAATGTCTAATGCTACTCTAAAGTGTCACAAATTGCACAGAGATAGCTAATTCACAAATTTGCACTGTCGCGAAAACAAATAACTTCCTTACAGGTGCTCGGCCACAAACTCTCATGCAACTAGACCTAGTCCGCCCTGCACTTTCAAACTTTTTTGGCTTGGAGCTACGGCTCCAAGCCTATGTATTGTTTTTTTGGTTTTTTTTTGGTACCCAAGTGTGTGTTAGTATGATACGAAAAGCCGGGAAGCTGCCGCAAACCGAGATCAATATGTTACGAATTCAGTGATTGGTTGCAGGAACAAGTGACCTGTGACGTAAGCTGCGCAATGCAGAAATATTGGAAGTTTTCCGATTGCAGTTGCTCTTTTGTTTGTCTATTATTAAAATGGGGGGTGTACAGCAATATGAATATAACTATAAAACGTAAGTCTGTACGATAAACTGACAACTTCTCAATTTTGACGTTTACATTATTCATGATTGAGTTTACATTTATCCTTTGTAGTAATTGTTAAAAAGATTTAACGGGCAGTTGTGAAATTTGTTAGAGAACACCCCCCTGAAAGGATGTAACCTGCCAAAAGGTGTCTTAAAAGACATTTTGCCGCCAATTTTTGACAGGACTATTATGGTTGGTTCGATTATTGTTGTAGGGGTGTTATTAAAACAAGTTAAGGAAGTAGTTCTGCAAGGTATATTAAACCAATTTTTTTCACAATATCACCGTATTTTGTATATCAGTGTTTATATTTCTGTGTTCGGGGCCTAGTGAAGGAAATTGGTTTCCGCCCAATAACTAGAACGCTTTGCGCTAGTCTTTAAATTGTATATGGAGGTTTGACACCAGTAGTTCAAAACCCAAAACGCCAAGAATTGTTCAATACTCTTGCCTCTAAATTTAAGACTGGCGTTCCCATGGGAACAGAAGTAGATAATCGCAATCATGTTTTGCATAGAATCTTATGTATACGACCCCTACCCCCACTTGTCAGTAGTATAGTAATTGTTTGTGCGAAAACAATCTGACCTCACTTAACCTTTTGACCACTTCTAAAAAAACCCAAAGTCAAGCAATTAAAAACCAAAAAATAAACAAGTTTTCATAGTACTATATGAAAACCTGTAGTAAAATATGATTAAACACTTCCACCAAATATTTGTCAAAATCCTACCACGAAAACATGGTCAGTTTAACTTCACTTAACCTCTTGTTTCTATTTTGTAAGTGCACAAAGTTTAAAACCCGGAAGAAAAATTTACATGTCCTTATTGGTTAAAATAATTTATAATAGTTTGTTCATTTTGTTTTACATTATTAATTTTTAGTATTTTATACAATAAATCATACAACGGTACTTTATCTTGTAACATTTTAATGAAAAATAAACAATAATATCCACAGAGTGTACTTGTTTTGTCTTGATATTGAACATTGTTGTATTTTACATTTGGTATATACTTAATTACTTCTTTCGGTGGAGGAAGCCCAAATGGATCGAAATACAAAGCATTTCTCAGAAAACCTCTGGTTTTATCAAAGTACAAAGTATTAAAGTAACAAACCCAATGTGTTCCAGGACCAACAGAGTCGTCCAAATTTATAATTCCACACTCGTCCTTTTCTTTCGTTTTTGGTAAACCTGTGGTCTCCGAGAGTTTCACTCTTGGTAAATTATTTCTACTAAACACACCCCTAAAGTTTTTAATTTTTAATTGTTTTACCCATTGTTCAATTTCAAAGTTAGATATTGGTTTGTTTATAAATTTTATTTTTTTTTTACTATAGGAATTCGTCTGTAAGGTCTCCGTTGTGAATCAATCTGTAGACCAAAACCTTTGGTTCCCGGGGAATTTATAATTCCACCCTGACCATGTCCCTTACCACTTAACAAAGATGTAATCAAAGGTATTCCTAGACTAGCAGCCAACATGCCTAAAAAGCCGCCATTTTGTTTTTGTTTTTGTGTTAATTTAATCACTCCAGATCCTACTAGTTGCTTTCTTTGATTAGGTGTAAGATATGGTGATATCATATTTCTCTTATCATTAGCTACTGAAATCATACCATTTCCAAGTATTTTACTAACACCAGTACTGGCTAGCCCATACAAAGCGCCAATGCCTAGAGGGGCTAATATTTTTGGAGCTATTTTCGCTGCCATTGGAAGAATTGTTTTTCCTAACAAACCAGCCAAAGCTCCTAAAAATCCGCCATTTTGACCTTGACTGGACATTTGTTTTTTTGAAATTTTAATTTCTAATCCCTTCTTATTTGCAACAGCTTTTTTAATTTGATTAATTTGTGTTTTTGTTAATAGTAAAGGGAAGTTTCCATGTAATTGTTCATGTTTTAATCTAAAAGTATGTGGAATTTTATTATTATAAGCTTGTGCTAAATTTTTCTTTTGTCCATCTGTTAGGTTAACTTTATATTCAATATAATTTGATACCATTATATATAATTTATATTTATTTTATTTAAACAATAACAAGTTCATTTCCAATAGTATTTATTTCAACTGTTTCCTCATATAATACAATTGCGTAAATACGATATCTTGCAGCGGGAAGTGTATTTAACTTAATTGTTAATGTAATCTGCTTAGGATCATCTGTAGTTACTTCCTTTTTATATTCCAAGTTAAAATGAACAAATCCAAATAAACTATTAAAGTTTGATCTATTTAAAAGACTTCCAGTAGTTTTGTTATTTTGTTTATAATAATAATTAATTACATCATCATATATTCTTGATATACTTGTGTATTCTGTTTCTGGATAAAAAACACCATTACCAACTTCAAGACGACAAGAGCTCAAAGTACAAGTACTATCATCTGCTGCATCAACTTTAAATGTATCTAATAAATGTGGATTCTGTATTTGTGCATTACTTTTATTAGGTCGTTGTAAATAAACAAATACATGTTGTGGTTTTGTTACACCAGCCGTTATTCTAAAAGTTGTATTAATCTGTTGTGTATCAGTTGATTGCGTCATCATTTCCCGAAGGTATGACCATCTTGCTTTTGTATGTCTTTCATAAATGAAATTAAGTCCAAATTCATTAAAAATTAAACGTGGAACCCATAGAATTAATTTTGTTACAATTACCCTACCTGGGTCTCCGCCAGCTCTAAAAATTAATTCATCATCATCCGTTAGCTGCAGTGTTATTTGAATTTGACTTGGAGGTAAAATATTAGTTTCTAAACCCTGAAAAAATGAATAATTATTTAATGGAATCTTAGCATTTACCTCATTACCACCTTCGATTAATACCTTTCTATTAGCAAACCCCGAATTATATCCGCTTAAACCATTCCTGCTCTCAGCAACCCCAGTAGTATCTAAATAAATTATTCGTTTGTTCCAGTTGATTTGCATAATCTTCAGATAGTTCAACCAAACTCTTTACATTTACTACCTTATATAAATTATTACAACATAAACAATTTTTTCCATTTTGTTTAACCCACAATTGATCAATTAAGAAGCTCCCTTTTTAATTAGAGCAATTTAAATCTCCACCAGCATAATTATTACCATTAGCAAGCTTATTTACTTTAAACTTACTTCAAATAAGCATTAAACCAATCAAATATGAGCTTCATCTTTAATTGTAAAGTGATATCCGTTTTTTGTGCTAACATTATTTCCCAAGACAGATATTAAAGCTGTATCTAATTGAATAGGATTTAAATTTCTATCTTTCACAATATTGTTTGTTCTAAACATGTATAATTATATTTTTTTAAATTTTTTATTAAAGTTAAACTTTAGTTTTTAAAAATTTAAAATCTGTTAATACGTTTCGTGTCCCAGATCCTGACAATTTCTATTTATTCTCATATGAATACCTCCCCCTCCTTATTATTTTTATTATTATTTTTACTGTTATCTTTTCTTGTAATCCTTAGCAATTAAATTCCCCAACTGCCGGAGCAGGTTTTTTTTAAATTTTTAAACCAATTTTATTAGCAGCCAAATTTCCAACTTCTGTTCCAACCTTTTTTGTCCACTTTCTAGTGCGGCTTTTCCGCTGTTTCCAAAGCTTTTTTTCCAGCGGTGCTAATGAAGATGCAACTCCGTTTGAAAACAATTTCGTTAAAGTGTCAAAGATACCTGTTCCGTGTATGTTTCTTTTGGGTCCTGAGCATCAACAAAAATAAATATTCCTTTATTTTTGTCATAAACTTTTTTGTACATTATATAAAACTAAAATTTATATTTCTTTTAAAATTAGTTTTAAAACTTGTTTCAACCCATTAAAAATAATTTTCTACCAAATACATCTGTAATATATATTCAAATTGAATTTATAATATATTTATTAATTTCAAAATATCCAACTCTTTGTGGTTCTTTTGTAAATGGATAAGCTCTTGTTAAATCTGCAGTACTTAAAGCATAAATAATATCACTAAAATTACCATCTACAAGTGAATTATCAATAAGATCACAATGAATGTAAATTGTATCCACAGATTTAGTTATATTGGTGTTGTAGTTCCCAATTCAGTATTTCTCAATGCTTTTTCTCAAATCCAAGAAATTATGAAAATTTGACATTCTTAAATCCAACATAAATTTCTTAATTGAAATCAAAATCTTAAAACTACTTAAATCAATTCCAAACTTTTTGGGAGCAATGTCTGATTATCAATTCATAATCATCATTACTTATTAATTTTTCCCTTATGTAATTATTAATTCATGTAACTGTAAAAAACCATTTGTAAATATAATATCTTTCCAACCCTTTACCATATTATAACGAATTCTTTTATTATCATTCATCACTAATTTATCCCAAAGAATAGGTCATAGTGTTAATATATCCAAACCAACAACATAAGTTTTATTTTTAATCAAAAATTAAAGAACGACTAAATCTAATTGTAAAATCACTGGGAGTATTTTTGTTATCATCTTTAACGGGTTTCAGAACTTTACTATTTTTTGTTCCATTATATAAACTAAAATTTAAATTCAAGAAAATATTTTTAAATAACATTTCAGGGTTCTTTTGGTAAGAGTGAATTCATTTTAATAGTTTATCAATTATGCTAATCCCTTTCATTTTTTAGTCTTCATTATTATTTCCAGCATAAATCGAACCAAAAATTTAACTCCAAATCATTAACCAATTCTTTGGATTACATGGACAAACGTCATAACCTTGTCCTCTAATACTTTTAAATTTTCCCAAGATCTTTTATTGATAGGAAACCCTGATGGTTTCTTTAACCCTTTAAATATTTTTCTAGAATGAATTGAATGTTTTTTATTATTGTTATTATCTTTTTTTAATCAAATAAATCAAATCATTATCTACTTCAGTATTAATTACTTCTTTTCCAGTTCTTTGATCCTTAGCAACCAATTTTTTTTGTCCGTAAAGTTTTTTTTAGTTAATAATTAAATTACCATATTGTCCATTTGGTAAACTTTATAGGGGTTATGATACTTATTCCTTTTCCCATATACTTTTTTCCTTGTTCTAAAATATCTTTAATCGTTTTCTATATTTCTTAAATTTTCGACTCAGTTTAATGCTTCCTTTTGCTTTAGATCAAATCTGTTTGTTTTTCTTCTAGTTATTGCCCCAGATTCATTACCAATTTGTTTAATATCCTTTGATGGTCTTTTCTATGATATTTTCTACTTCTTCTCTATCATTTTTTTCTTCTGGATCTTTAGATTTGCTGTGAAAAATTCAAACACTTCTTGTGGTTATTATTTTTTTCACCAAAAAGTTCAAAATCAATATCTTTATTAAAATTAACTGTAAATTCTTTTGGTCTTGCCCCCAATTCTTCTGATTCTTCATTTGGTATCACAGTTGTTTCAGTTATTCCCATCTTTTTCTTCCAAAATTTTCTCTAATCTCTAAGTTCATCTTGAGGAACCCATCCAAGATCATCTCCCCAATCTATCGATGAAGCTGATTTTAAAGCTTGTTCTTTTTCATAATCTTTCAGTACTTCTTTAATTTCTTTTTCAGTAGGTTCTTTGTTTATTTCCCTGTATTTTTTATATTCCCTCGCCACTTCTTCAGGAGACCATGTAATTGACGGTTCTTGGAATATCTGTGGTAAACACTGATATGTTTGTATGTCTTTCATTTCATCACCTAGTAACGCTAATTGTTGTTTTATTCCAGGTAATGCTTTTAATGACTTGATAATTTCCTTTTTGACTTTCTATTTTTTCAGTTAATTGGCTTATATATTTCAGTGTACATATCTCGATTTGTAGCTTTCTTAATTTTCTCTCTCATTATTTCTTCTCTAAGAGCTCTCATCTTTTGCCCGACTAAGTTTTTCTTATTCTTATTTCATTAAGTTTTGATTGCATTTATAATAACGTAAGATAATGTAGGAAATGTAAAATAATGTAAAAAAAATGTAATATAATGAAAGTAATGTATTATTATATATAAATGGAAATTCCAAATTATGATACAAAAAGTGATAAATCTAATATTTTAAAAAATTTTTAAGCAATCCCTTATGCCAGATTCATGTTTTAGAATGTTAATATGTGGATCTTCGGATCGGGAAAAAAAACAAATACATTAATGCATATACTTCGAAAACCTCTTATATATTATGATAAATTATACTTATATCTAAAAACCTAGAACAACTTAATATCAGGATTTAATTAAACTTTAAATGGAATTTGGGCAGAAAAAATAAAATAAATCCAAATGAAATACTTAATATTCGACCGATTCCAACCAAATTGAACTTTGGTGAGAATCTTGAATCAGAAAAACAAAATAGTAATTTTGTTGATTTTGTATGTGAAGAAAAAAAGGTTCAAAATGAAATAACAAAACTTTATTCAAGGACGTCACAAAAACTGTTTGTTATTTATTAAGCCAGTCTTACTATAAAACACCAAAAGATATCCGAATTAACTGTTCACATTATATTTTATTTGAAGTCCAGGTAAACGAGAAAATGATATGATTGTAATGAACAAAATATTAACCCTAAATCTTTTGCTATGCAAAAAATCAAAATATGTTTCTTATATTTTAAACAAACAAGGAAGTTTTTTAGAAAAACTTACTGGAATAATTTAATAATTATATAATGGAAGTTTTTAATAATATAAAACCCAAAAAAGTGAACCTGACAGAAATAAGTAAAGTTAAATTTGTATTGATTTAAAGTGATTATGCAAACTAAAAAAAAATTCAAAAACTTAAAAAGGAAACGGAATCGTATCTTACAGAAATAAGGAACTTGATAACACAATGAACAGAGCATTAGATTGGGAGTAATGAAATAATCAATCTAGGAATCCAGAAAAACCCAACGATGCAGTTTCAAGAGATTTGTGTTTTAAAAATTCAAAGTTAATAGTAACTATAATCTTGAAGATGTCAAAAGTATAAAACAAACACTAGAAGCAGAAGTAAAGAATTTTGAAGAATTAACAAAAGTTTTTAAAAAAGAATTCATTATTAATAGTTGATTACAAGATAAAATTGAAAAAGAAATGAAAGCTATGGTTGATTCTATTAAAGAACTTGAAGAGAAATCTGATTTGACAGATGAAAACATAAAAAAAGTATTGAATCAATTTGAAAAGTTATACAATCAGTTCAAGAATTAAAAGATAGTATGATTAAACATGAAGAACTAAAAGAAAAGGGATTATTGAAGCTGAGAAAAAGTTACAAAATATGTATCAGTTAGAAATCAGAACAGAAATAAATAAACTAAATACTGAACTGAAAATAAGCATAAAGATTTATTAGAATTAATTTCAAAAAAACTTGCAGAATATAAATTGAACTAGAAAAAGCAGCTTCACAAAGAGGTGATGATTTGACACAGCCATTAGATAACCTTTAAAAGAAGAGCTTAATTCTAAAAATAGATGACTTTAAAAACAAATTCGAGTTTGGATTGTACTGTTGACAACCGTCATAATTTAAAGTATGCAGACTTAATAATATTACAAAAAAATTACAAGAAGAATTAATAAATTTTAATGCTAAAGTTGAAAAACATAAAAATGAATGGACTTTGTAGTTGAAAAATCATTTAAACAAGGAGATCAATTACTGTAATGCTAAAGCAATTAAAAAAATTTAAATGATCAGCTAGAAATTTTAAGAAACACCTTCGGAACTTGTTAGTACTGTTGACACACTTTCACAATATAAAGTACGCAGACTTAAGTAAACTTACAGGTTTATTACAAAAAGATATTAATAAATTTAATGACAATTAAAAAATAATAAATGATCGGGACTCTGTAGTTGAAATATCCTAAACAAGGAGAATCAATCACTGCTAATACCCAAGTAATTACTGCTAATACTAAAGCAATAACCACCAATGTTGAAAAAATTACCACTAATACCCAAGAAATTACAAAAGAAAAAATGCTTTTCTAAAACAAGAAACACAATTAGCTAGAACAAAGAATACTGTTAACAATCATCTGCTTTTGAAGTTGCTACAACAAAACAAATTGATGATTTAGCTGAAATAATTCTTAAACTTAAAAAGAAAGATAAAAAAATAAAGAAGATTGGAAAAGAAATAGAAAAAGTAAAACATGAAGTGTTTCTTTCGAATACTATAAAAACCCAGTTTTTATGATTACATAAAAATGAAAAAGTATTTTAAACCGTCATGGTTGCCTGGATATATTCAACATATGAAAATCTGATCGGTCTGAACTATATAATATATTTGAATTAAAACCTGGAATTATTGTTAGATATAAAGATTTTATACAAAAAACCAAAAACAAAAAATAGCGTACCAGATTGCTTTGAGGGGTGTGTGTTTATAGTCGAAAAACCGGGAAATTTTAAATATAATAATATTAATATTTTATTAACGGGTTCGAGCCTATAGGTGAACCGTATAACCGACTAAAAGCCCAATACCATTTATATTTAGGTGGTGGAATAATGGATGATCTAATTTTTAGAAAATTATCAATACTGTAAATATAGCAGCTGAGGACTATGACACTGATCAGTTAATATCTATGTATAAGAAAAAAATTAAAATTTATTTAACACAAGGGACAATTTTTTGACTTTCATCTTTAAAAACGATTCAACATCTACAGAAGTACATTTACGCTTATGAGGTAGTTACATCGATTCACATATCGATGAACATATATTTAATGAACCTGAATCTGTAAACAAACTTTAAGTTAAAAACTTAATTAAAACTTTAATTAAAACTTAAATTAATTACTGTGTTTTTATTTAACCGGGAATAATTAATATAATGGGAAATTTAAAAATATAATGAAAGTAAATAAATAGAAAGACAAATAGAAAAAAAATAATAAGAAAACCTCCATTGTTTTTTAACATGTTTACTGAAATACCGATAGTGGATTATTTCAATGGAAAACTGTAAATGCTAGTCCGGGTTTTAGTTCAAAATGGTATAATATAAAAAATTAAAAAAATTGCATTTTAATTATTCTTGTTGATGCAATTAAATGCTAAAGGAGAAGCTAAATTACAGCAAAAAAATAAAGAAAATGTAATTTTTCAAAGTTACAATGTAAAAAATAATAGAAAAAATGAATCATTTCTATTAATTATGCTAATAAATTTAAAGTAAATGATGTTATTCAAATTAATTCTTTAAATGTTAAGAAATATTCAGTTAACAATTTATGGTTCTATAATTTAAGAGTTAATTTAAGAATTAATTTAAGAGTTAATTTAAGGGAGTTAATTTAAGAATTAATTTAAAAATTTAATTTAAGATAAGCTAATGAATCAATACATTATCAAGAATATATCTTTATCGCCCATAACATGATAAAGATGTTTTATTTATAACAAAATGGAAAAGATTGTGTTTATCAAAACGAATAACTTAAAGGGTGTGATTAGTTGGGTTAAATTTAAAACAAAGTATCTTGTAATTTTTAAATGAACTATTGTTTTCTTAACAACAAGTTTTTAATTCCTTTACATTTTTTAACATTAACTTCATTTTCTAATAAATATGAATACATTACTTCTTAATCCAACAAATTCAACAATGGGAATGCCGGCAGCTTCATCTTAAATTTTCCAATTACTTTTTATTATTGTCGAAATAAAATTTTGAGTTGTTATCGAAATCACTATTATCAAATAAATCTTTGTCCTTAAAAAATCCTTATATGCATCTTTGGTTTTTATTTCATAACATAATGAATCGTGTCAGTGAATAGAAATTTTACAATTACCCTCGTACTTTTCCATAATGTAATTATAATGAAAATCATACTTTAAAAATATTTTGAAAAATCTAGAATACCACATTCCAAATAACAAGGTCTGTTTATAAAAAACTTCTTTTATTCATGAATACCAAAAAGGTTAGAGTTAAACATCGTTGAACTAACAAATGAAGTTTTGCTATATATTTAAAAAGGTTTTCATCATGATTTAAATTTAATTTTAAACCCCTCTTGCGTAAATTCTCCATCGTTCTTACCGAATACAGAGTTGTTCATTAACTTAAAAAAGTCCTTTTCAAATGAATTCTTTGCTTTAGATCTTTTTGAGTATTAAATCAATATATTTTTTTAACCAAGGAGATGAATCAAAAGTTAATATTTTGTGTATTTTTGTTATTTTAACCCTAATTTGTATATAGTTCAAGATTTTTATAATGAACTACATAATTTTGTTTTTCATTAAAGTTGGAACTAATTTTTTTTTCATTTCTTTTTCCTATTTCAAATTCTTCTTTAATATTTTACTAAATTGGAAAGCCTTTTCTGGTATTTTAATTTTTCTGGAGCTAAAGGATAATCATTGGGGTTTTATGTAATTCTTTTGGAATTCAAGATCACATTCAAATTTTAAAGTTTACTTTTACCTTTGTCAATTAATTTCTTGAATTGTTTTCAGATATAAATTTAAAGTTTCCAGAGGGTAAAGGTTGACCATGGCCAAACCGTAAAGGTTATTGGCGTTCGAGGTTTCATAATGATTTGCTGTCAAGTTAGGATCATAATCTTTTATATATTTATTGTTTGCTTTACTGATTGTTGAAATATAACTATTCCCCCTCTCAGTCCCTTTTCAATAAAAAGATTATATCAAAAATTTAGTTATTAAACCTAACTTAATTCCAGTCATTTTTAAAATTGCATCCCAAGTAACCCAGGACACTAAAATAATGACAAGGGGTCTAATTTGTAGTACTCCAAACATAGTTTTCTAAAATTTTTGAATACATCAGCTAAAAGTAATACGTCAGTTTTTAAATATAGATCATGATATTCTCCCATTGTTTTATTTTAAATTTTTCCAGATATTTTAGCATGTTCGTATTCATTATCAGAAATATTAGTTTCATTTAAAATGAATAAAAATCTTCTTTAGAAGGTAATTTTGGGTTTTTTTTGAATTTTTTAAATGAATCCATGTAATCATATGGATTAACACCTTTGGCTTTAAAAATTCAACACTTTCACAATTAAATTTTAGTTGAGTGATTTAAATTCTGGAATATTTTTACTAGGTTATCCAATGATTGAACATAATTGGAATGAATCAAAAGACCAAGTCGGAAATCATAAATGCCATATTCTTTCCCTATTGTTAGGAATAACATTAATTTCTTTTTTAATTTTCCTGTTTGTTGCATAATAAAATGACCGTCATAACCTCTTAATTATGAAAAATAACAGGAATTGTGTGTGTTAGTCTAAAATTAAAATTACATTTTGAGTGAGCACTTCCTCTGAATTTCCTGTTATATGACAGTGGTTTTTACTTTGATTTAATCTTCTTATTCTTTTCACAGATAGACAAAACTTTTGTTTTTTAAATTTACTTCATCTTTTTTAGACATCTTAGTTCTTTGTTAAAATGTTCTTTAAATATTTTTTTACAATATTCCTCTTCCCCAAGCATTTTTTCAATAAATTTATAAACTGCATTAGGACCTTATAAATCTGGGTTGGTTTTGTATATTTATCGTCATAACAACAAACAACTTTATAGCCGTAACCACAATCTATATGATTTTGATATGGTTCAGTAAATGAAGATTCAGTTGATGGGAAAGCAGTTTAAACTTTTTAGTTATTGATTCAAAATCAGCATAATTACAAAAGGGATGCTAAACCTTTATGATAAAATTTTTAAATTGTACTTTACTTCCTCTTTTGGCATTTTTTTACGCCTTTGGGTACCCTTAATAGCTAAACAATTTGGAATATGTTCATTTAATATTCTTTCTTGGGTAAAGTGTTGCAGGCAAGATTACAAAAATGTTTCTTGTTGTATTTTTTGTTTTGGGATTCATTAATCTATTAAAGTCTTTATCCAAACATAAGTGGACTACAGTGGCTTTAGCCCTCTTACAGTCCATCATCAGTTATTTTATCATTAGTAATTAGCAACATGTCACAGTGTTCTTCGTATTGATATTTGATATGTACAATGGATTAAATACTATTTTCTTCATAACAAATATATAAGATATTTCATTAAAACTTCTATTTTAGGTATTTGATTTAATGTAACAGGAAACTTTATTCCAGTATAATCAAGATCGTTTATTGATTTTTATATTTTGAAACTCTATGGGGGGGTTTTCTTTAACAGGAAATTATAAGCTAAATGACCCCCATCTAAAACATTCATTATCATCGTTTCTTATATTTATTAATCCTTTCATTTAATTTTGTAATGGTTTGGTAATTCTAAATAACTTGAAGCAGCCAATGGACTTACTTTATCTATTTATATAATTTAGCATCAACGGACTCTATTCTCCAGCCCTCTTCTCAGAAATCCAATTACCAAATTCTATTTATTATTTCATCAAAAGCTTTATGTAAAATTTTTTTTATTCATTTTTTGTTAATATTTCTAAAGCCTTTGATTGAAAATAAGCTGATTTATATATTGAATCAGTTTTATCCATTTTTTGCAAAAGTTATTTTTAAAACAACGTTTATTTTTATACCTTTTAAAGTTTTAAGTTCAGATTTAATATTTCATAAGAGTCGTTTATAGTTAAATATAATTGATTTTGGATCTTGTCTATATGTAATTTTAATTTCAAATTTCTTATAATATTGTTTTGTAGATCTCTCGATTTCCATCTATATTATATTTAGAAAATAAAATTCGTTAAGCAAAAAAGGATTAAAAAAATTAATAAAAAAAATATAAAATAAATAAAGTTTTAAATTATCTTTAAGAAGAATTAAAATATTTAAACTTATATCTTTTCCATTAGTTTTTGATATTCCACATTTTATCGGGTTTTCTCCTTTGCAGCACATTGTTATTAACCCAGAATTAATACCAAGGTCTTTAGACGCGCATAATTGTTTTTATATGTTTTTTCTTCATTAGTATCACAGCGGTTACAATAACTTTTTTTGGTTGTTTCGAATATTATTTGGTCTGGGACAATCACAAATCTTTCAGCATTTCTTCTTCAGTTAATAGACAACCGCAGTTCCATTCAAATAAATTATTTTTTAAAAGATAAGGATCTATAACATTTGTAATTTATCAATGACATGATTTTTATATTCATCGCTAACTATTTGTCAAGTTTTGATTTAATAAAATTTCTTCTTTTTAAAAACTTTTTATGTGAAATTTTTTTCTGGATCATTATTTCTCCTAAGTGCTAGATAATTTTGGCATAATCATTCTATCTACCTTTCTATTAACCATTATATATAATATACTTATAGAAAAAAATCTTTAAAAAACGCCCTAAAAAATATATTGATTTGAGAAAATTTTTTTATATTATTTATCTTTTGAATAAGATTTTAAAGTCATGTTTTCTAAATTTTTATCAACTGTTAAAATTTTAATACCTTCTTGAGACATTCTGTTTAACCATTCTTCGTGTAAATTTTTGTAGTTTTTCTAAATAATCTAAACCAACTTTGTTTCTTCCGTCTGTTTCTTTTTTGAAGTCTTTTAAAAACATATTCTGGTCGGTTTTAACATAAACAAATCCATCAATTGGGTTTTTCCATATGGGGTTTTATAATATGATCAGTTAAGAAAAGATTTTATACTGCCCACTCGGGGGCATTTAAAACACCGTGTCGTGATGTTTTTTTGTAAAAACGTTACTGTTTGTTAAATAACAACGTCAAGACAGAAACACCATCAAACTGTTTGCAGAAAATAACATTTTTATATGACTGTTTAAAGTTGTTAGCCCGAAAAGGAAAAAAATATTTTGGAAGGTTCTTGAGCCCGCAAGTTCAAAAGGTTATATGAATTATAACTTGCGAAGCTGGAACCTTCGGTTGCGCGTGGATCCATAACATTTTTCCCTTCTGAATGGTTCTGGAATTTTATTAAAATTAGGATTATATTCTTTGATAATATCTAAAAACGTACTTTCCTGATTTCAATATTACCTTCAAAATTGATAAATTTTCTCATTTATATAAAATACTTATAGAAAAATCTTTAATTAAAATTAAAGTTAAAACAGCTCTTCTTTTTTACTTTTATATCCGTTAAGTTTAATTCCTTCATTTGCATTTCAAGAGGTGTTGAATAATTTTTTTCTTTCTTTCATTTCAATAGTATTGTAAAAATATCCTGAATAAATTTTTTTCTCTTCTTCTTTTTTTACTTTTCCAGGATCATTAGGGGCATGAACAGCTAAAGCTGCAATCCGTGCTTTTGTTATATTTTGTTTTATTTTGTGATGATGTGTTTTTAAAATAAATTTCTTGTCGTCAAGTTTTAGTCTGTTGTAAATTGGTAATTTCTGATGGAACAGCACCAGCAACTGCTACAAATACAGGAATAGCTGGGAAAAATGCTAAGCAGCTGAGCAAAACCAAAAATACCTGCTGTAAATTTTAATCCGGTACTTACTCTCCCACAAAATTTTAACTTTCTGTAAGCAGCAGCTAGTTTAGTTTAAATGAATAATTAATTGATCTATGTTTCTATTCCATATTAGAAATTTGATTTTTATTACTCATTTATATAATTAAACTTTTATTTTCTAAATTAAATTTGTTCCCAAAAACGCTAAACGAACCCAAACTATTAAATTTTTCGCTATAACCCTTCCATTTACTAAAGCTTTTTTTTCTTATAGTCTCGTCTAATAACTTTTTCAAATTTTAAAAACTTCTTGTGTAGTAGGTAAAATTCTTGTCCGTAAAATGACCTTGAAACTATTTCATTATTTAAATCTTTAATAAGTATGTTCTGGGATTTGTATTATTTAAATTTTATAAATTTAAAAAATTTCCTCTGTCCAGTTTGGTGTATATCCTTTTTCGAAAAGTCTTTAAGTTTGCTTAAGCGAACTCGATCACCAATTTAAATTTTGCTTTGCTCTTTGGTATCTTTAAATCACATATAAGTTTAAGTAAACAGTACCTTTATTTAAGTTTTTACTGGCTTCGGTTGGTGTCATTTTATACTAGAATGTTTTTTTTTTATATTATCAACCATATCTTGCAAATTATCTAAATAGTATAAGTATTTTTTGCTGTAAAATATTTCCACATTATTCTTTTTAAAGTTCTATTGAATCTTTCAATTACACAGCTTTTCCTTTATTAATGTATGATACATATAACTTATTTTATTCAAAAATGATTTCAAACTTTTATTATAAAAATTTTTTTCCTTCATCCACCCATAAATTTGTGGAATCCTGCAGTCTTCGGGACTTTCGTCCCTGAATTCTATCTTCTAAAGTTATTGTTTCAAATGCTCTGTAACAGATTCTCCAGTTTTTTCTTTAATGGAATAACCCAGCATATTACTAAATATATCAAAAACGGTTAACAAGTTCTTTACTCCTTTATTTTATTTTGAAAAGGTTTGCATATCAACTAAATCAGCAGACCATGTGTCGTCAATATCATTAACTATCACTCTTCGTTTCCTAAATTTTCTTTTAATTGGTTTGTGTTTAAATTTTTCTGCTAATTCATCGCTCCATGTGATTCCGGGGGTATTTCTCTACCCCCTTTTCCCTTTTTTGATTTTTGTCCCAACCCAAGTTTGTATTTCGTTTTGATAGCTGGTTTTACAACTAAATGTTTTGCAATCTTTTCTTCCCCAAATGTTTTGATTTAGTTTTATTTAAGTTGGAAAGCATTTTTTGTCGCATTCACTTTACTTAGTCCTGAGTCATAGCAAAAGTCATGGTCCATACATACTGCATCCAGTTGTTGACAGGAGGTCCATTATCTAAAAGGGTTTCCTGGTCCACAATAGTTTTACCTGGAAGTGTTAAACCTTTTTTAGGTAATAAAGGTAACATTGCTTTATGGTATCTAATACCCCCTTAAATTTTAACAAACTTTGATTTCATTTTTCCACAAGATGAACAAGTAGCCCTTATCATTTTTCTCCCGTTTTTGCTGGAACAAGTGAGGATTTATATTTTCAGTAAATCTTCTTTCTTTATTTTATTCTGTAAACTCATATATTTTTAATATTTAAATTTTAAAAGAACACTTATATTTAAAACAGTTTTTAAAAAGTTTTATACAGAAACGACTTATATTAAATCAGCTGTAAACGTAAGCAAAAAGTGGTATTCATTCATAAAGTTAGCCGATATGTTCCTTTATACTACAAGTAAAACGACACCGGAGGGCGCAAATACTTTCATTAAAAAGCTAACCCATGCGTTTACTTTGTATAAGTGTATTGGACTTTTAAGTGTGTGCCCCTACCATACTCAAACGGTAAAAATTTTATAGTTAATATGTACTTACTAATTGAAAATAGATCAAATACCTTACATTTATTAATAAAATAATCTGCCAAATTTCTGCCAAAGTTTTGCCAAATTGGCAGACACTGCCACATTGCTGCCACTTGGCAGAAAAATGGCAGGCTTTTGGGTTGGTTGAATTTGTGGTTTCCTACATAGCCATTTTAGAAAATAGTCAGTTATTTATAACCGGGTTTTCCGAAAGTACGAAAAAAAAAAAAAAGTAAGGTTACAAATCGTGTTTTTTAAATTTTGTGAATGAATATTTAATAAAACACTTATATTAAATCAGCTGTTTAAAAAGTAAAACGATCACAAGGAAGTTTAAACGAATTGTACTACAAAGTAAAATATCGGTTTTATGAATGAAAATAAATCCAATAAAATGTGACACCTGTAAATTTTCTTCCGGGGTTTAAACTTTGGCACGTACAAAAAAGAAACAAGAGGTTAAGTGAGGTTAAACTGAACTTGTTTTCGTGGTAGGATTTTGACAAATATTTGGTGGGAAGTGTTTAATCATATTTTCTACAGGTTTTCATATAGTACTAGAAAACTTGTTTATTTTTTTGGTTTTTAATTGCTTGACTTTGGGTTTTTTAGAAGTGGTCAAAAGGTTAAGTGAGGTCAGATTGTTTTCGCACAAACAATTACTATACTACTCTTGTCCAGTTATGTAGACTATGCCAAAACCAGCCAAGCATTTCCTTTTTAAAAGGAAACTTTATTTGTAAGTCCAATAACAGCGATTCACCACAGAATTTATGTGCTCAGCGTTCCCCGGCATAAACTACATCTGTAGCTAAAGTCCACGCTATTTTGCGCGAAATTGCACAAAAAAATTCTATCACGTGCATACACAGTTCCCGCTGTTTTATAGGTTGCACACCATTAAATGACAATATTTGTACACTACGACAGAAGGACTAGGGTTTATTGTTTGCAACAAACAAGTTTCCAAGTTTAGTTTGAATTTCTAAATATGCATGCTTTACATGAATGTGAGAGTATATTTCAATAATTACAAAACACAAGATAATAAGAGATTAGCCTATATAAGGAATCTTTACGTTACCTGCTCATCAAATGACTACCAGTTAAGTATGATATTTGACTGATCAGACTTTTTACATGCTTCGTGTAAAATTATTATTTGTATACTTCTGGGTCAACTATGTTAAATAACCATTGCCCGTCCGCTTAGCTCAGTAGGGAGAGTGTTGGTCTACGGATCGCGGGGTCGCGAGTTCGATCCCCGGGCGGGCCGTATGTTCTCCGTGGCGATTTGATAAAAGAGATTGTGTCTGAAATCATTCGTCCTCCACCTCTGATAATTCATGTGGGGAAGTTGGCAGTTACTTGCGGAAAATAGGTTTGTACTGGTACAGAATCCAGTAACACTGGTTAGGTTAACTGCCCGCCGTTACATGACTGAAATACTGTTGAAAAACGGCGTTAAACCCAAAACAAACAAAACAAATAACTATCGTTGTCTTTAAGACCTCAGTACGTGGTCAACCAGACCGACGGAAATTTTGTTACAGTTCACTTGTTTTCTTTTTCTCAGCGTGAGATTCTTACATTGGGAACGACACTTTTTGCTTGTAATAAAATATTTCAAATTAAATGCACGTCAGTACAAACGCATGTCAAATTCTCACCGGTATCGGAACTGGTAACAAATGATATTGCTATTTTCTAGACTGTCAAAACCATGGGAGCATCTACACCAGTTGCATTTTATAGTACCTAAATTGTAATTGTTGTGTTTTAAAAATTTATTTATCTTATTTATATTTCTCTTATGCTCTGTGGACGTTTGAAAGCAATAGTTGTTTTGTACATATGCTTTTAGGTTTAATGATCGATAATTGTAATAAATCCCAGCACTTATGCCATCTACGTAATGCCGCTGATATTTAGTGTATACGTACTCGAAGCGCTCTATAATCATGGAATAATCTACGCTCTGATCTGCAAAATCCACCAACTCTTGTCTTCCTTCAAACTCCACTTGAAAAACAACAATTCTAAATGGCACTGCTGCATCGATGGCAGATTTATCAAACACAGCTTCTTACCCAGAGTAGTTCTTTTAACCAACACAATTCTTTTTATCCCCATGTCAGGGTGGTCTTACTGAGAGCAACCTGCTCTTGTTTTAAGTGCCCTCTATATATCGATGTCAGAAAACAACTTTTTTCAAGCAACCTCAATCAGTCGGCCAGGGAGGCCCCTTATTTTTCATAACAAATTATTTTCATGTGTTATGTTATCATTAAATAATTCTCACCAACACTCATATTAATATGTATTTCTTACATCAAAAGTTTAGATAGTTTTTCACAGTATTTTTTTTTCTATTATTTTACTGCATATGTGAACGCAGCGGAATACCTACTCAGTGAAAACTCCGCTTTGATAAAGCGATGGTAAATGGTGTCACACTTCCATCAGATGTCAGCGTACTGACTGACCTAATCTGGAATGACGCCGCGAATGCCATTATACTTCAAGGAGTGTAATTGTCGAGTACATGTATATTGCATCTTTCACTTTTCAGAGGAAGAAGACGTTGTGAATGCCACTGTATTCCTGCTAAGTGAGAAGTCCTCTATGATAAATGGTGTCACACTACCAGTAGATGGCGGTATGCTCATCGACATCATGTAAAAAGTATGAATATGACGAGCAAGCTTATGAATGAAACGTATGAATATGACTTTTCCAGCAAGCTTTGTTGTTGTCGTGCTATACGTATCACTGGTTGTTTTACTGTCAGACTTCCTCACACAATCCATACATTCAAGATTCCTTTATTGTTAATGTAACTAGTTTAATTGGGCATATTACCTGTTATTATTAAGGCAGTTTTATGGTAGCCTTTTCAGCTTCTTAGAGCTAGTATTAAAATATTAGTATGATATCTTTCTTATGCTTTTCTGATTTGCTTCAGCAACGCTTACTTTAGCCGAGGAACAAGACGTAAAGTTGTCGCAAACTTAATTCAAGCGAGCGAAATAAGTAAAAACCAGACATTAAAATAATGGCAGAAACTAAGTTAAACACGGTGCTTTTCTTTTACATTTCGACATCGTTTCTTTCGAATTTGCGAATATATTGAAAGTACAACATGCTCATGGTTCTAAAATGCTTTGGTATTATTTACAGAAATGAATGTAACAGAAATATGATATGTAACAAACTCTTTAGTCTTTGGTTGTGTTAAATCATGTTCTAACTGATCATTTTCAATATGCCGTTGGTCTACGCAAAAGGACGATAACGTTTCCTCTATTATTTTCTGTTTTTTGTTTTCTTTTGGAGGATCTGGAGTTATAAAATTATCTGCAAAATAATTCCGAATCCTATCTGCTTTTAGATGATATACTAGTAGTCCTAATACTGTTTGCAGATGATATGGACACCACTTTTTAAAGCTTTCTTCATATTGTCATAACTTGTGACTTCAAGTAAACACGTCAAAAACGAAAATTTCGATGTTTCGCAAAAGAGGTGGACTATCAGCTACTGAGCATTAGACCTATAATGGCCAAGTAATCGAAATAGTTGGTGATTTCAGTTATCTTGGTGCTTTATTAATTTATACTGGTAATTTTGTATTTAATCAAGAGCATTTGTATTGTAAAGCTTTAAAGTCCATAAATGTGCAGTTGTGTAAATGAAAGCCATCAGCTTTTGATGCTTATGTTTCATCTATACCGAATTATTCATGTGAAATTTGGGGATAATCTAAGTCCAAAGAATTTGAAATAACATATCCAAAATTATGTAAAGTTACTGAAAGTGTGACCAACAACATGTAATGCCATTGTTCAATGTGAACGTTCTAGATATGGTCATAGGTTTGTAAAAATAATTAATTATTAGTTGAAAATTGTTGATACTGATATTAAAATCAGTGTTTAATTTAGCATTGGTTGACAGCAACAATGGTCATACAGACAAGGTCTCAAACGTCTAAAAGCTTTTAATTGATTGTGGATTTTCATATATGTTTAGCAATTCTAGCGGATTTTTGCGCGAAATTAAATCTCGTATAATTGACTCTGTTAAACAAGAATACCGAGTAGTATGCTAATTCTGAATATAACTCTGTTTTGTATGTGTTTAAAATGTTAAATTTTATTTTGAATATGAGCGGTATCTACGTATCCCACTGCTTATGTTGTGATAATTCAGACATTGAATGATGAATACTATTCTATTTGTTTCTGTAGATATTACGCCGATATAAGAAAGAAAAATTTAAAAGTTTATTATTATAGACATCCATCAATATATAAGTTTACACAACTTTTGAATGCAAGCAACAAAGCAAAACTTGTTCAGGTATTCAGATGTGTTATAGAAGTTCTTAGTATACTTTTAAATCTTAAACTTTAATTTTTCATGTTCATTCTCCATCTGTTTACCATTAATATTTGTTAAATTGCATACATTTTATAATTATATTTTGTAAAATGTCCTTGATTTGATGTTACTCTGTCACTTTGGCAGTCAATATGTGAATAATGTGAATTGCAGACGATGTGCTACGTACTATTCTCGATAAAATATCTGCATTCATCGGTATAATTCCATGGGTTTGTTTTAAACTTGCCTGTGCATTATCCTTAAACAAAACAAAAAAGAGTGTGTGAAGAATTATATAAATGATTGGCTCTGTATGTTATACAGATGGTTCTGTATTCAAATAAAAAAAATTCAAGTTTCTTGAATACTTTTTTAATTAATTTGAACACAGTCCATTGTGCATCAGTAAGTCTAGTTAAACACTTTCGTCTAGGAGTTTTTGATTGAGTAAATGCGATCTGCATCTGACTAAATGTTGTTATAGGACTCGTTGTTGTTATATTTTCTGGTCCTTTGGGATCATGAAGTACACTCAATTTTTGTTATAGAATTCCGCTTAAGCTGGTGCTAGAGGACGTGAGGGGTATTGCAACATTTCACTACCTCTCACGAACAGACTCATTATAATGTCAAACCGAGTCTGCTATTATTATCCCCCGAGGAAGTAGGAGGGATATAGTTTTGGCGTTGTCCGTCCTTCCGCCCGTCTTTCCGCCCGTCCGTCCGGAGCCATATCTAGGAAGTGGTTGGGAATATTCAAAAACTTCATGTACATGTTCAACACTATAAGGTTATGCGGTCCGTCAAGTTTCAGTCAGATTGCCCAAGTAACACCAGAGTTATGGCCGTTAGAAGTTTCTTGTGTTAACTATATAGGGTACTATAAATGTGGCAATTTCTGGTTCATAGCTTGTGATATATTTGACCTAGAACTATGAAACTTAAACTGAATTTAGATCACCATAATGTGGTTTAGCACACACAATTTTGTCCGGATCTCTTTACTAACTTCAGAGTTATTGCCTTTTAATTGTTTAAAAATCCACAAATTTGTACATAACAAAACAACCAAATGGTAGAATTTCATTAAACTTCTTTCATTCTTTACCATGAACATTTATTATAAACATGTGGAGTTGTGTACCCACATTTGGTCATCCCCTTGCCTTGGTCAGACCCCTCTCAACCCCGCACGCCCGCCCTCCCTATCCCCGCTCCCCCCCCCCCCCCCCCCAACAAAATCCATTCCTTTTTTTAAAAAGTGTTCAAAACTTTTAATCGCGTGTAAAACCCTGGCCCGTATCATCCTCAACAGACTCATCCCAACACTCTCCAAGAGTAACCTCCCCGATTCACAGTGTGGATTCCGGCCAATCGCAGCACTATTGACAAGGTCTTTGCCATCCGACAGGTTCAGGAAAAGTGCATCGAACAAAACATGAACCTGTACGCTGTCTTCATAGACCTTACCAAGGCTTTTGAATCAGTCTACAGAGAAGCACTATGGATCATTCTTAGGAAGCTTGGCTGACCCTCAAAATTTACAACACTCATTAACCTATTCCACCAGGACGTGACAGGGGAAGTTGTCTCAAGCGGTGAACCGTCAGAAAGCTTTGGAATTTCAAATGCTCCTGTCCTGTTCAATCTCTTTTTCACCCAAGTACTCAATCATGCCATCAAGGACCTTAACCTTGGAGTCTACATAAGGTACCGCCTGGATCGGTTACTTTTTGACCTCAGGCGACTCTCTGCAAAAACAAAACCTCTCCAAAAGTTGATACTGGACGCCTTGTTTGCTGATGACTGCGCACTCATGGCCCACGAAGGAAACCATCTGCAAACCATTGTCGATACGTTTTCTGAAGCCTCCAACTTATTTGGACTTATAATTAGCTTGGGAAAGACGGAAGTGTCGGTGCACCCTGCACCGAAAAATGTCCTCCAGCAGCCATGCATCACCATTGATGACACCCAACTGAAAAACGTTGAAACATTTAAGTACTTGGGCAGTACCAGCTCTAGTGATGGCTCTCTCGACGGAGCAGCCAGGATCCAAAAAAGGCAAGTCAGGCACTAGGTGGACTCCGCACAAAGGTCTTACAGCACAAAGACATTCGCCTCTCCACCAAACTCAAGTGTACAGCACCGTTGTCATACCATCATTGCTCTATGGCTGCGAAACATGGACCTTGTACCGAAGACATCCCAAGAAACTCGAACAGTTTCACATGCGCTCCCTTCGTTCCATCATGCAAATACGCTAGCAAGATCGCGTCACAAACTAGGAAGTCCTAGATAGAGCCAGCTCCACAAGTATTGAAGCCAAAGTCATTAAGACTCAACTCCGATGGACTGGTCATGTCATACGTATGGAAGAAACAAAAATCCCTCTGCAACTCTTGTATGGTAAACTCGTTAAGTGAAGTCGCAACCAGGGCCGCCCAAAGAAGAGGTTTAAAGACAATCTGAATGTTAACCTCAAGTGCGCAAACATCCACCCTCGGCAGCTCGAACCTGCAGCTGAAGATAGACAAGTTTGGCGATCCCTAACTCATAGCTCTACAGTGGTCTTTGAAGATGACCGTGGTTTACGCCTTGCAGCTGCTCGCGAACGGAGACACAGAATGTCGTCTACTTTTGAACATACAGCCGGTGTTTCATGCCCCACTTGTCATCGCGCGTGTGCCTCGGAATTTGAAATGTGGAGCCACGTGCGCATTCACCGATGAATGCACAATCGATCCTCTTCTTCGGATACCGAGAGACTACCAGGGAGATTACACATTGTTCTTAGCCATGCAAATTCAATTTTAATTTGGATATGTTGAAGGCAGAGTCTCTGTGAAGATTGCAGAATAGCAGAATAACTCCAGCAGAATAGCAGAATGCCAAAATAAAACAAGCAGAATAGCAGAACAACCTTTTTTTTCATTTTACCTCGCATCTCTATGACAATTAAAACTAGAGATGATTTTGAGAAAAGCGCATGTCTGCCACAACTGCCCCTATGAAAAATGTCTAGTTTCTCTAGATGGTTTAGATGAATGGATTCAATTAGATGGTCTGGACGAGTTATGTACGTAAAAATAACATTCAAGTGCTGATGTGTTAAAGACACTTCGCTACTTAATATCTAAGAAGTAGCTTTATGTACCGCTTGTATATAATATAATATATATTTTTTGCTGCCAATACATGTCGATTGAAATGCTGCCAAATACTAATGCCTGTTACCTAAAACCTGTTGCTGTTGTTGTTTTTGTAGTATAGGAACACGAAATTAGTAAATAATTGATTTACTCACAGTGAAATGTGAGTAAATAAGCATATATAACGGCCACATCTTTTGTTAGTTTATTTTGAATATTGTAGAGGTGTACATTTGTAGAAAGATATGCAACAAACTTGTATTTTCCGTAAACTGGAAGGAATTTTGTGTAGTTGTATTTACCTATTGCTCTCCCGAGTTTTATTAGATGACAGAGTCAGCTGACCAGTCGCAGTGTGACTTTCTAATCAGAAGATTCTCAAAAATTTCTGTATTCGCTGTGAAATTGTCTATCAGGGCCAAAGTTTAAACATCCGTATTACTTTCAGAAAACTGAATTGAAATACTCCCAGATCTCTGCAAGAGACGCGAAAATGCGCATCAATTCGGTCAAGGATATACACCGTAGATTATCGGCCTATTGTTACACTTTGAGATAACGCAAGTGCACGAAAGTATCACGGTTATTTTGCAGGTGACTATTCAATTCAAGGTTATATCTAAAGCTGTTGAACAGAATTTGGTACTATTTATTTGAAATTCAAGCACTTTAATTGAGATTAAGTGATTTTTAAAAGTTAAAAACACCAGGATTATAGAGTGTACACAATATAGTAATCGTGATATCAGATAATGGAAGAAACAGAATTTAAAGATAAACGGGCGCTTGTTACTGGAGCTGGTAAAGGTAATTCCAACTTTCGTATTTGAAATTTAATAATATACTGCACTTTTGCAACATCTGTATTGTTATTTACACTAACAGAAAGCATAATAACAAGAAATTTTATTAGGAAGATTTTAGCTAAGCAGGAATCTGCACCAAACACTGTGCAAATATGAACAGTAGTAGAAAGTAACTAAAACGGTTTATACATAGTGTCCGCGTTTGGTAATAGTATTTATATTCTAGGCAAACAATTTCGCATTGTTATTTCAAAAGATGTACTTTTCTGTAGCGTAAAAAGTTTTACTGTAAATATCCCGCAGTAAGTAGGAAATGCACAAATAAGACTCTTATCGGTGTTTCCGAGGGATCTACTTTCCAGATTATATTTGCTTCACAACAGCGGGTGTTAAGTGCTGTGTGGCGGCTGTAAAAAGTCGCCCCGACTTTGTCTCAGTGTTGTTATATTTTCTGGTCCTTCGGGTCATTGATTTCAACTCATTTAGATTTGAAAATTGAATACTGCTTAAGCCGGTGTTAGGGGGCTTGGGCAGTGTTGCATTTTTCATTACTGCTCATGAACAGACTCAATCAAACCGAGTCTGCAATTTTCACTGTTTGCATTGTTATCGGTGCTTCCGAGGGATCTACTTTCCAGATGATATCTACCTAGATAATTTCAATGCTCTTCTAAAATTCCTATATTTTATGTGCACGAGGACCACATCTTAACAAGGACTCATTTCGAGCTGGTGACCATTTCTATAACCATTTCATTAGCCATTAGGGTCCGAAAATTATTCATGAAGTTTTTTAAAATTGATCATGATTAAAACATGTACTATCTTAAAGTGGCATTATGCGTATCTTACTGCACATAGTGTGTTTGACGAATGTTTTATAAAAGCAATTTTCAGTTGCTGTGTTACATTAACGGTAATGCCGCATAAGTATTTGAAGTTGATGCTTTAGAAATAAAGAAACTAGACTAATGAAATAATAGTTTTTCTTAAATAGTCCACGCAGCTAGTGATCTCCCTTACCTATATAGGTAGATATTTCTGAAGTTGAAAGGAAGCAACTCCTGCTTGCAGTTTGACTTTT
Organism: Mercenaria mercenaria; assembly: GCF_021730395.1. Taxonomy (NCBI): domain Eukaryota; kingdom Metazoa; phylum Mollusca; class Bivalvia; order Venerida; family Veneridae; genus Mercenaria; species Mercenaria mercenaria. Next base: position 34,004 of record NW_026463722.1, read on the forward strand.
CTTAAAAGACTGTCCCAGTCAAAATAAAAAAAATATCATATTTTGAAAGTTAATATTTCGTACTGGTAGCAGGAAGAGTTTGGTATAGTGGGTTAAAAGTTATAATTTCTTCGACCCATTTTACACATTATTTCAGCTGGATTTTTACTGGAAAATGCATATAATTCCACTTGAATGCATATACATCATGTAAAGTTACAGTAAACGTAACTTGATATCGCTCAATGAAGTTTGTTTATAAATTCACATGTGTAATGATTTTCTTTAATGTTTTACAGACCTTGAAATCTGCTAATATATTTTGTAATCTTGTTCATACTGAAGCATGTCTGTTTAAAACGACATTCCATTTTTTCTAATGAAATAGTATTAGGCGAGGTTTCGCGATATTCTCTTCTTTTTTATTTTGGACATGTATCGCGACATTCTCATGTTTTTTTTCTCTTACATAGGTATCTGACGAGGTATCGTGACATTCCTTTGATTTTCTCCGACATAGGTATTGGGTTTGGAATCGCGACATTCCTTTGCTTTTCACCGAAATAGGTATTGGGTGAGGAATCGCGATATTCCTTTGATTTTCTGTGACATGGGTATTAGGCGAGATATCGCAACATTCGTTTACATATTTTCTGATACAGGTATAGGGCGAGGTATTACAACACTTCATTGCTTTTTTGACATAGGTATAGGGCGAGGTATCGCAGTGAGACTGGCCAACCTAGGAACCAAGGTGTACGCAATTAGCAGGACACAGACAGATCTAGACAATCTCAAACAAGAAGTAGGTGTCAACGTACTTACCGTTTGTATACTTACACAATGCCCAATGTATCAGACTAAACATTGAAACAACTACCAGTCTATCTCAGTTAAAATAAAGATACAAAATTGATGGACTGTAAAACTGGGGTACCGGTATTTGTAACATTTTCAGCTCAAAGCTGTCGGTATCTGTTTGCTTATATATAGCAGATAGGTAGCTGCTTAGAACTGATTAGGCTGTGCCACATATCATATTACCGTAGAACTAATTTCCACGTAAATATGCTATAAGAGTTTCAATAATTTTTCAGCAACATGTACACATATGTATTTATCAAAGTATTTGTTATAATAAAATACCAAGGTGCATACATATAATGGTGTAAATCATTACCACCACAAAGTTGTGAAATGTTAACTGTTGATTTCAAAATCAAAGGAAACGGTGGAATAGAGTCAGCACAATGAAAACTTTTGTTTTTAATTAATATGTCTTTGTTGAAAAAATCTACACAGTCGTTCAAAATATACATTAAACCATGTTATTCTGTAGCTGCCTTTCCCTGGAAGTATCTGTATCGTGCATGCTATAGGAAGAAAGAACAAAGTAATGATACAGGCATGTATTTAGGTAACATTTTCCGCTTGATCGGATGTGATTCGATACGACCAAACAAAGAGAGCAGCTGATGCATTCCCGACATATTGTGCTTTAGGTACTGTCAAATGAAACATGCATTCCAGACATATTGTCCTTTATGTACCGTCATTTAAAACATGCATTCCGGACGTATTGTGCTTTAGGTACCGTCAGTTGAAACTCGGCTTCTCGATATATCAGACTGGGAAACAACCAGAAAGGTAGTGAAAGATCTTGGTTCTATTGACCTTTAGGTCAACAACGCTGCGGTCATAAAACAGACACCGTTCTTTGATGTGACAAAAGAAGAATTAGATGAGTATGTATATTATTTTTAATGATAGACTGCGTATTAATATTCATTGAAGTCAAGATTACAAGGTCAGAAATTCAAAATGAAAAGCTACGTTCTTCGAATTCTTTGGTATAGAGCTGTATAGTATAAACAGCAGAAATAATTTGGTTAAAACAAAATGTTAAACAGTGCAACTAACCGGACTTTATATATTTAATGTATGCAAGTACAGGGATTGCTAACATTCAATTAAATTAGATCTATTTCATTTCATTTATGTTTTCAGACATGATATAAATTTCCGAGCAGCTTTTAATATTACACAGGTATGTTTAATCCAAGTCGATAGAAATATGTACGCGGTTTTACGTATAAAGTTGTTTTGTTTTCAACGTTCTGTCGAAATTCTTAAAGCTTCCAGGTAGGATATGAGAAAAAGGTCAGTTTATTTGTTTCTGCTCAGTTTTGTCTCAAAGAAACACTTTGAATCTCCTTTAGAAGTCCAGTTTTAAACCACAACTTTTGTTTTCAACAATCTTATGAATGTTATATATCAATTTCTTTCTTTTTTTGGAAAGGAATTTAGAAATGTTTTATGAGATAAACCCTTTATTACCTATATTTTCTGAATGAGTTCCACAACACGGAGTCCTGGTTACTCCCATAAGTACGTATCTCGCTGCCACTGGTAATGACCCGGGAACTTTAACTTTCGTCCTATCGTCCTATATCCGTCTGCACGTCCGTCCGATAAATCTGTATCCTGTGATTATCATGAACGGTAATTAAATTATACAGAACCCTAATGAGATTGAGCAAATTATTTTGTTTTGAATGTATGGCCATAATTTGGTTGCTGTGGAAACACAACCCAGGTTTTGATGCAGATTTGCTACGGCAATGGCCTTGATGGAATGCAGTGATTGTTTGAAATTCTGAAAAAACGAGACAGGTCTTCAATCAAACTCCAACACAGTGTTACTTCCCCTTATCGGTACAGTACAAGATTCCTGCGCGGAGGATGGCCTTCAATGGGACCCTGTATTGTCGTGCAATATTTAGCGGCATTTTTGTTTATTTATTCATATAAGATGTCTTGCCTATATTTATTGGCCACTAATATTTTCTTTTGTTTAAATAACAGGTTGTAACAAAAGGAATGGCAACGCGTGGTACTGGCGGGGCTGTCGTCAATATCTCTAGTATTGCTGGAATACGTACAACGATGAACCATTCTTGCTACAGTACCTCAAAAGCTGCCTTGGACATGCTAACATTGTCACTAACACACGAATTGGGACCTAAAAAGGTAAACTGATACTATATGTACTTGGATTATCATGTTTGACGCAAGTTTAAAATACCGCTATATTAACTGATAAATTAAAATTCATGACTGTCAATAATTATCATATAAAAAATTTACAGTACGTTGCGTACACAATAACGCCGTCTTGAACATATTTTTAAATATGGTACCGATAATCCTAAATCCTTTAGGCTTATTATGATTTAGATACGTGTGAATAGCGTCAATCCGACTGTCGTCATGACTGAGATGGGAAAACGTGGATGGAACGACCCTGAAAAGAAAGCTGCGGCCCTCGCTAAAATACCAGTTGGTCGTTTCGCAGGTTTGTTATATAAAATGTAGTAAATAGAGCTTCGTGCATAATTCTAGCATTTCTTCAAAAAGCGGGTTACAGGTCAGACAGAAACAATGATTAGCACAATTTAGTAGATTTATAAATGTCCTTTACTAGTGATCTACTTTTTTGCCCATAATAACTTAATGAAAAGCATTCTAATAATACTGTGTAAAAGAACCAGATTTAAGGCTCGTCTTGACTTATTTTATTTGTACATTTTTATTCTGTTATTTTCTTTAGTAGCCTTTTGTATTCTTCCAATGTTCATTTCAATATGTATTGCAGGTTTAAAACATACATCCTACACTGTAGACACAAAGTGTTGACTAAATTAAACAAAATACATCAAGTAATGTGCACACTGACGTTTTAAATCAATAAAAGATTCATAGAGTAAACATACAAGTTTTAACCTTGAATTTGTAACTGTAAAAGCAAAAAAGATACTGTGTCTCAATGTTTCGTTTCAACATGTATAATTACTATCATGAAGACACAAAAGATTACAATAATTCTTAGGTGGGTCTTTAACATTGCAACGTATTATATGATACTTTTACATTTGCATTGTGCTTTTATTCAAGAATGAGTAGGGTTATTTTTATGTTGAAAATTATAGAATCGTTCTATTAATACACTGAAGTCAGATTTTGCGTTTAAACAGATATATCCGTGGTTGTCATTAATTTGTTATTTTCATAAACTTGCTACACTTCCTGTAATGTTTTAAAGGCACTGACCTCCAGATTTGACTAAAACAGTCTTTCTTTCAAATTGAAGTTTGGTCATATTTTGAACATTAGAATATGAGTTTTTGTTTCTAAAATATTATAAAAAATACAAATAAAGAAAAGAAAAAAAAAAGAGGACTGCGACGGGAATCGAACCCCGGACCGCCGCAGCAATAAAGACATTGGCCAGTCATCGTAACCAATATGTCAAAATTAGTGAATTATGACTTCAAAATAAAGATATTTATAATCGAGGCAATTAACCTGGAGTAAAGCGTTATAAAATGTTTTTCGAATTTCAACACACCGCCCAGGTCTGACAGTATCATTTCACACCAGGACGGGCACTCTTGAGTAACCATTTTAGTTAACATTCAAAGGTGCAAACGAGGAAGTCCCAATTTATGTTCTTGTGTAAGTAATTTAAACAAGATGAACTGGTGTGTGTGTGTGTGTGTTTTTCAGAAATAGAAGACATTGTTAATGCGACGGTGTACCTCCTTAGTGACAAATCTTCTATGATAAATGGAGTTGTATTGCCGGTAGATGGTGGTATGATAAACAGCTTTGTATAGAAAATGTAAAGGCATAAATTCATTAGAATATCTCTGTATAATAAGAGGAGGTTCCGCGTACATGAGAGGAATTATTTCGTGATGAGATTTGTTCTGCCTATTGCAGACAGTTTACCCTAGACGCAGGTTCAATAAAGTCAAAACGAGAGGTGGCTTAACTTCAGTTCTTTTATTGAGGTTCGTGTCATTGATGGTAAAAGCTGAAAGTATACAAAGAAGCTACATTCAATACCTTGTCAGATGTGTTAACATACAAGACAACTATTAAACGGATTTATCAATGAGGAGGTGCGAAAACCTTATGTACGAAACACCTTGGGTACGAACGTGACAAAAAAGGATGAAATTTACGCCTAAAAGACAATATGATAGTTGACTACAATACATCTTAAGAAAAATATTAATAAAAATAGTTCAAAATAATACTAACACTGTTGTGCCTATGAGAAATCTTGGCTTTAAAAGGAATTTTCGATGTGCGGTGAAAACTGCCCGCCTTTTACGAGTTCTGGCTAACGACTAACAAAAAATATCGCTATCGTCTTCTAAAGTAGTATAGAACAGAATAGAATCAGTTGTTCCGTATACCGTAGGTCCCTATAACGTTGGGTACCCAGCACACTCCCCACCTGTTATTTGCAAAATAACACTTCAAAAATCGTAGTATATTATATGATGAAATGACATTTCAAATTAGCAATACTATAGACAATATATTTAAATGAGAATCTGGTCAATTAATCACAAAGTCAATCAATTTCTCTTAAGCATGTCCATATAATCTCATAACCATGTCCATATAATCTCATAACCATGTCCATACATCATGTACATGTGCATTTTCCTAAGGTATTTGACATCTATAAGACTTCAAAAAATAATGCAAACTTCAAAAATAAAATATTTAAACAGTAACGTTATGACTAGCTCATTATCAATAGATTCCTAAAATTTTAGGACAATCAAAAATGATTTTCTGTAAATATCAAAATCACAAAACATCTACCCAGTTCACTGTTCTTCAAATTATGCTCTCACAAGTACCACTAACTCTACCACAGGCCTAGTAAGGAATATCTGTTTTCCCTCCCTAAAGAAACTAATCTCGACCTTGCGAATTCTGTTGTCTGAGCTTGGAAAGATTTGCGATACCCTAGCCATTGGCCAACTATTGCGCGGAGCCTGACTATCCTTCAAAAGGACTATATCATCTACCTTAAGTGGGACTTCTTCATTTAGCCATTTAGGCCTGGACTGTAGGGACTGGAGATAGTCGCGTCGCCACCGGACCCAAAATTGCTCTGCCAGAAACTGAACACGTCGCCATTGGTCCTTATATAGGTTTTTTAACGACATGCACTCTGAAATGGGCTGACTTGTTTGGAGCTTAATGGTAAGTAACGCAGAAGGACTAAGAATGTCTGGACATTCAGCATCATCTGAGACAGGGACTATTGGCCGAGCATTTACTATGGCACTCACTTCTGCCATTAGTGTGACCAAGACATCATGGGTAAGGTTTGGTGTCTTTAAGAGCATAGAATCTAGAATACGCCGCGAAATCCCTATCATTCGCTCCCAGACTCCTCCCATGTGGGAGCTATGAGGAGGGTTGAAGACCCAGACTGCGTCAGAGTCAAAAAGATACTTCTTTATCTCAGCGTCTTCCACATTAATGGCGTCAATGCCTAACTTGTCTGTGGCCCCAACAAAGTTGGTACCCCTATCAGACCTGTACTGCGTGACCTTGCCCCTAATAGCAATAAACCTGCGAAGCGCGTTGATGAATGCGGAAGAAGTCATTTCCTCAATTATCTCAATGTGAACTGCGCGGATAGTAAGACAAGTAAAGATGACAGCCCAACGTTTTGAATTGGCTTGGCCTCCCCGGGTACGACGTGACACAATCTGCCACGGGCCGAAAACGTCTACACCTACAAAGGAAAAGGGCTTTGCTTCTTTAACGCGGTCAACAGGTAGATCGGACATTTTCTGGTATTCAAACCGGCCTCTAAGCTTACGGCAAACAACGCAACTGCGGAGAAGTGTGGAGACAATACGTTTTGCACCAGTGACCCAAAAACCAGCAGATCTTATAGCGCCTTCGGTTATAAGGCGACCTTGGTGCTTGATGGAGTTATGAATATGGGTGACCAACAACTTTGACACATGGTGTTTTCCAGGCAACAACAAAGGGTGTTTTTCCTTGTCCGACAAGGTGCTTTTGCTTAGTCGTCCACCTACGCGCAGCATTCCCTCCTGGTCTAAGTAAGGGTCAAGACGGAGAATAGAACTGGTCTTGGGCACAGGTCTACCTGCCAAAAGGGAGGTGATTTCCTGTTGGTATAGTGTTTGCTGTACTTCCCTGACGATCAGAGTCTCAACCTGTCGCTTCATTTCTACACTTTTAGATTCACTACATGCATGCCAGCCACGACACTGCCCCTTCTCATGAAAAGATACTGCAATATGCCAGAGTGTGCAGAGTGCAGAAACAAGTCTTGACCAATCTGAGAACCTAGTGAACCTACCAGAACCAAGACTACTTTTTGGATTAATTCCTTCCGAGACCACAGTTGTTTTAACGGCAACCCGAGTGCGAATCTCCTTATCTAGGTCTGGCTCAAGTAGGGGAAAGAACTCTGTCTGTGTAGTCTTACCATCAGATAGAAATTTGGGACCTGATAACCAAACACTATCTTGTAACTGTGAAGAGTTTACACCTCTGGTTCCAACATCAGCAGGGTTTAAGTTGGTGGCGACATATTGCCACTGCTGGGGGGAAGAGACCTGCCTTACCTTCTGCACACGATTGCTTACATACGTGTAAAACCTTCTAGCTTGGTTCCAAATGTATCCCAAAACAACTTTACTGTCAGTATAGAAATGCGAACTACGGATGTCTATGTGCATATTCTCCGCAACAATCTGGTACAATTCAGTGGCAAGGACTGCAGCACAAAGTTCTAGGCGGGGAATTGTATGACCGCTGTTTGGGGCAACCTTTGATTTTCCCATAATGAAACTCACATGCCTTTTGCCACCTTCTGAATTCGCAACTAGAAAAACAATAGCTGCTATCGCCTTCTCACTGGCATCTGAAAAAGTGTGGAGCTCGAAATCAGACAATGAACCAAGCGACAGCGAAAACAAGCACCTAGGTATCCGAATGCCTTCTAAATGAAGGAGGTTTTTCTGCCAACTTTCCCACTGTCTATAGGTCTCTGGTGGCAAAGGTTCATCCCAGCCAAACTTGCATAACATTACATCCCGTAAGATGAGTCGGGCGCTAATCAGTACTGGGGCTAGAAAGCCAAGGGGGTCAAAAATGCTATGAATAGCAGAAAGTAAGCCTCGCTTGGTTATAGGTCTGTCCTGAATCTTGCAGGTAAAGGTAAAACTATCTTGTTCTAGATCCCATTCGACACCTAAACTACGCTGAGCAGGTAAGTTCTCATGTTCAAAGTCTACACGGGACAGATCTGTGGCCAAATCTTTCCTTGGGAAACCCTTAATTACATCAGGGTCATTGGATGCTATCTTGTTGAGATTCAAACCTGTGACTGCTAAAGTGGCCCTAGTTCTCTGAAGCAAATCTATGGCAACTGAGGCTGAGGGGCATGAGGTAAGGCCATCGTCAACATAAAAATTCTGGCACACAAAGTCCTTGACATCTTGATCAGCTGATTCTGCGGCCTTTCTCAGGCCATACGTTGCCACAGCTGGGGACGGACTATTTCCAAACACATGTCTAGTCATGCGGTAATCAACTAAGGGCTTAGAGGGGTCATTATCCTTGTGCCAGATAAAACGCAGAAAGTCTCTATGGTGTTCAGCCACACTAAAACAATAAAACATCTGCTCAATGTCTGCAGAAATGGCAACCAGATCACGCCTGAACCGCATCAATACACCCAATAAGCTATTGGTAAGGTCTTGACCCTGTAGGAGAACCGAGTTCAAGGACACACCATCACATTTTGAGGAAGAATCAAACACAACCCTGATTTTACCCGGCTTCTTTGGGTGGTATACCCCAAAGATAGGTAAGTACCAACACTCTGCATTCTCTGCAAGCTTGGGGGCAAGCTCAGCATGGCCACTTGAAAATAACTTGGACATAAAGTCTAGAAAATGCTGCTTCTTCACTGGATTCTTTGAGAGACTTGTCTCTAAAGATTTCGCACGTCTCAAGGCTTGATCTCTGTTGCTAGGCAACCTAGGTTTGGGAGATTTGAACGGGAGAGGTGCTACCCACCTACGATCAGAACCCAAGGAAAACTCTTGGTCCATAATGGTAAGGAATTCTCTATCTTCCACTGATAAGGAAGGTTTATTGTCACTGGGAGTAGTGACGAACACGGGGTCATACATATAACTAGAGTCAAACTCGAAGCTGTCTTTCTCAATGTGGAATTTGCTCGTACACGGAGGCAGTATGGATGTCCTACCATCACCTACAACAAAGGTCTTATTCACTGAAACCTTTCGCGGAGTGTGAACCTTACCGAGACAAACTTCCCCAATAATCACCCACCCAAGACTAAGGCGCTGGGCGTAAGGGGTACCAGGGGGACCGATGCACTGCTCTAAGATATGGTGGGCTTCCAACAAATCTCTACCTACCAAGAGTAAGATAGAGGCACCCTCATCTAAGTCTGGAATACATGAGGATATGCTCTCTAAGTGAGGATGGTGAAGAGCAACCTGAGGGACAGGAATCTCCTCACGGTTATCAGGAATGTGAGTACATTCAAATACATCTGGGAGCTGATAGCTTACAGACCCATCAAGCGACTCAATAACAAGGTCGTGAGCCCTGCGACCATCTACCACCAAGGAGCCTGAACAAGTATTCAAGGTATATTCAACGCGCGGACCATTCAGAGACAGTGAGTTGAATAGCTCGGGCTTTGCTAGAGTACCATTACTCTGTTCATCAAGAATAGCATACACTTTCATTTTTCTCTCAGGAGCAGAAATACTATAAGTATTAACCAAAACAATCTTTGCGCATGATTTTCCCCCAAAACTATCATTGCAGACTTCGGTGCACTTTGCATTGGTACTGCCAACATTTCCCCCCTCCCCACCTTGAACGACTGGCTTTTCCCGTGTATCAACATGCATAATTGTACAATGTGTATCACGTGAACAAATGCTACATTTAATATCACTATTACATTTTCTAGCAACATGTGTACTACTAAAACACTTGAAACATAACCGCTTTTCACTAAGTAACTTTTTCTTATCACTAGTGCTCATGGTGCTGAACACTCTACACTTTTCTAAAGCATGTTGAGTTCTGTGTATGGGGCACCTCGCTTCAACATCAGTCTTTCTCGCAATAACTGGCCTCTCTCCACGATTTGATACTGATCTTGATACCAATTCTTCGAACGCGAAACTTGGATCATTCCGAACTTTGCTTTGCTCCCGAATAAAATGCGCAAATGCTGTGAATGGCGGATAACTGACACAATGTTTTGTCTTGTAACTTGTTGCATAAGTTGTCCATCTTTCTTGGAGTTGGTGAGGCAGCTTGCTAACTATGGGGTTCACTCCAACTGCGGCATCGAAGTAGGAAAGCGTTGTGCTGTATCTGGGATCTTTCTGTAGCCCTTCTATTTCTGAAAGTATGTCGGAAAGATCATACAGTTTGTTGTATGTCTTCACTGTTAACTTTGGAAAAGATTCCAGCTTCTTGACTGTTGAGTGGTACACTGTTTCAGGGGCACCAAATCTCTCGTCTAATCTTTCCCAAATTTTGACTAAGCCTTCATATGGGTTGCTGATGTATGCTGCTTTTAATGACGTTGCTTGTCTGCGAGAGTTCAATCCCAACCATTTTATAAGCAAGTCTGTTTCCTCCAATGGTGAGGCATCTATGTCTGTGACAACACATTTGAAAGTTTGCTTCCATGATTGGTAGCTTTCTGGCTGTTCATTAAATACAGTTAAACGTGACATGAGTAGATCTCTCTTAAACAGAAATTTTGTGAAATCTCCTGCTGCATTCGGTGTTTGAACATGGCACAAATTCACTTTATCTGTCGCATCAGTGACTGTAAGTTTGTTTACATAGTTTGCTGTTTTTATCTCTGGGTCTTCGGTGGCCACCGAGTCGAAATCACCTAGTTCACTATCACTGTGTACCGAATTAAGTTCAGCTTCAACTATGGCTGCCTCTTTTTTCTGTTGCAAAAGTTTCATGTCTATTTCTAAATCTGCCTTCTTTCTAGATGTCTCGGCAGCCGTTATTGCTTCTTTTTCTTGCAGTGCTACTCTTTGCCGTTCAAGCTCAGCCTCTCTCTCAGCAAATACCGCTTTCATTTTTATAGCCTGAAGCTTAGCAATAGAGCTGCTGGACCTACATGTTTGTGAATTTGAATGGACTAAAGACCCTTCAGGACGCAAAGACTTTAATTTTTCAATAAACTGATTTGCGATCTGTCTCTTTTCATTGGTGAATTCTGTGACTGTTTTTAGGAGATTCTCACTTTCTGTTACTTTCGACCCTTCCAAAAATCTTATAAATTCTGCGGAAGTGCTGTCCAATTTTTTGAACTGATCCAACACAGATGATTTCAGCAATTTGTATTTCAGATGGTCTAGGGAAGAGGTTACTTCATTTTCATTAATTGTTCTTTGAATCATTCCCCAGTATTCATGAAGTCTATCCTGATATGCTTCAACAGTTTCTTTAAACCGCTCCGCCCCTTTAGACGACATTGTTCTTATTTGCCTTGTTTGTGGTCCTTTTGACAACATGGAACGTGAAACTTCTCGAACAGGAACAGTCTTTTACTGTTCTGCCTATTGCAGACAGTTTACCCTAGACGCAGGTTCAATAAAGTCAAAACGAGAGGTGGCTTAACTTCAGTTCTTTTATTGAGGTTCGTGTCATTGATGGTAAAAGCTGAAAGTATACAAAGAAGCTACATTCAATACCTTGTCAGATGTGTTAACATACAAGACAACTATTAAACGGATTTATCAATGAGGAGGTGCGAAAACCTTATGTACGAAACACCTTGGGTACGAACGTGACAAAAAAGGATGAAATTTACGCCTAAAAGACAATATGATAGTTGACTACAATACATCTTAAGAAAAATATTAATAAAAATAGTTCAAAATAATACTAACACTGTTGTGCCTATGAGAAATCTTGGCTTTAAAAGGAATTTTCGATGTGCGGTGAAAACTGCCCGCCTTTTACGAGTTCTGGCTAACGACTAACAAAAAATATCGCTATCGTCTTCTAAAGTAGTATAGAACAGAATAGAATCAGTTGTTCCGTATACCGTAGGTCCCTATAACGTTGGGTACCCAGCACAAGATTTGTATCGAGGTGATCTTCAGTGAAGTTTGCAGTATTACTTATGTTTGGAACTTTGATTACTTACGCATTTACTGTAAATGAATAACAAAAGTCAAATGAAGTCAAATAAAAGATGTTAAACTTTGCAGTATGGTTATTGTTGATGTGTTATATTCAGCTGTGTATAAACGGAGACTTAAATTGCGTTGGTAAATATTTCAAACAACACGTTTCCTCTGAGTAGAAGATAACCTGTACCATTTACAATAATAAGGTACAGACATTGTTATGAAACGGAGTGCTAAAATCTTCTAGCTATCGTGTTTTAAAGCGGCAGTTGCAGTTCCCGCCCGTTTAGCTCAATAGTGAGAGCGCAGATCTATAGATCTCGGGGTCGTGAGTTCAAGCCCTGGGCGAGGCGTTTGTTCTCCGTGACGATTTGATAAAAGACATTGCGTCTGAAATCATTCGCCCTCCACCTCTGATTCATGTGGGGAAGTTGGCAGCGGAGGTTTGTACTGGTACAGAATCAAGGAACACTGGTTAGATTAACTGCCCGCCGTTACATAACTGAAATACTATTGTAAAAACGGTGTTAAAACCAAAACAAACAAACAAAAGGAGTTGCTGTGACACTGTGATGATAACAGAACATGGCTTTGTTATGCTAAATACTGCTAGATATGTTTGTAATTTATTCTTCTCTTACATTGCAAATACTCCATCTGAATATGACCAATAACTAACGTAATATTTTGAAATATACTTATTAACCCCTGTTTAGAAATATAATATGTTTGAATTTATCAAATATAAGTCAATGTACTACTATATATATTGTATAATCTAATCTGTACATACCTTTTCTCAATAAATGACCTTTAAGTTTTTCATTTTTAAGGTACCGGACCCCTAATAGTAATGTTTAAAAATGGCATTTGCTTGGTATATTCTTAAAGTTGAGCATGTTTCGCACTGTGTTGCAAATTTTAAACAACTTTTACCCTGTCGTTTTTTGTAAATTTTGTATAATTTCCTCAAGCTCAAGTAGAGACAAATTTCAATGTGATGGCCACTATCTAAAACGTTTGCAGAGAATTCATAACAGCATTAATTTTGATAAAAGAAACACCAAACTATTGTTAAACAATTATAAAACACAAAATAGAACTGTACTGCAGTAAATATCATTTTTTTTTCTGGTGTGCTTCAAGTAAACAGATTTAATAAGACAGAATTCTAACTCCAACATTGAAAAATTAAGGTCGAATCCTGTGGGTATGTTTTGAATTTTGCTCACTTCATTCAAAATAACCTTGGGGCAGCAGAAGTAAAACCTACCTGCATTTCTTCCACAATATGTAATCTAAAGAATGAAGGCAAAATAGAGAACTTTTACCGCATGTAACTCAGTATTTTTAAATATGTCTAACTCTATCCATCCTGATTCAGATGTAATTTCACTTTGAACAGCAAGAAATCGCTTTAAAAAGAAAATCCACTTTTATACAATACATCCATAATAAGTCTTGAAAGAAGTAAAAAACTTACTAGAAAAAAGGAAAATATGGAGAATTTTTTTTTTGGCCCTGTGGGGCTTGAACCTACGCCCCACCCCCTGAAAATTGCAGTCAAAGTAGGTTTATTGTAGGAATTGAATACTCTTCAAAAAGGAGGTACTCTATTACGGGTCCAATACCTTAAAGAAATATATCCTGACATCAATGGATACAACAGTAAAAAAAAAACATTTTGATAGTACAAAGATATACAGAGGGTAAATCACACTAATTTTACAGCAAATATTCCCTGAATTTACCATGAATTTTGATAAGTAATCGCCATCTGGCGACATCCATTAGATATCTATGCCGGCTGAATTGTTTTGGATCCATTTATTTCAAAAGAATACAATGGCATATTGATAAATTTATACATCTGTATGCCATTTTCCTTTTCATTTTATGCTACCCTTGAAAAGCCTTTTTGCCTTTTGAAAGCCGAAAACACTCGGGCTTAAATTTAAGCTTCATACTGTTTGAACATCTATATTTTCATACTATATGTTAAAAGGAGAGAGGGGAGAGGGGGACTTATACTATGACAACTTTAAGTGCCCCCAACACCCCCATTAAAATCATCACCACAATACATCAGATGCAATATGGCCTAGCAGTACGAGCGTTCACATTCCACTACAATGGTTCAATTCAGTACAATTGGTTTCAAATCAGTTTTATTGTGTTTGAAAACATTCGTTCTCCACCTCTGATTACTGCACCGAGAACAGATAAATACTAGTACAGAATCCGAGTACACATTGCCCGCCATTATATAACTGAAATGCTTTTGTAAAATGGTACTAAACTCAAAGAAACGAATGAAAATGTTTTATCCAATGACTGCATTGTAGGAGCACATTTGTCTCGGAGTACATTTGTCTCACGAGGTGTGACCGATGTGCTCGTAAACATTCATATTTGCGACAAATTGGAAATGAGACAGATGTGTTCGACACACAATAGGAAGGACGCTCGAAGCACATTTGTCTCACATTCTATCATATCCTACTAAAATTCTACTTAAAAGGAAAACTGTTTCTGCTTAGTACATTGTAATTGTCCGAAAAGGCAGATATAGAAATTAGCTGCCTGTCTCTGTCCGTCTGTCTGTCCACATTTACAACCTGAAAATTATCTGCGATAACAGACCTACTTAGAGATGTATTATAAATCACTTAATCGAATAGAGTCTTCACTTGAAGTCTACACGATTAAGAAACCGCTGTCAGTCGCTACCTCTCCTTCATATTCGGTTTATTATCATGCTAGTTTTATAGAATAGTTCATTTTTCTTACCAATTCTTCATTTATTTATTCTTTTATTTTAGTAATCAATTTGAAAAAAGTACGTCGCCGATAGGAATGAGGGGGTACTTGAAAGTTCTTGTTCTTTCAGTCCTTCAGAAGGAAACACTGTATTTTTACTTGTGTAGGCTAAATAAATAATAATCATCTTTTCAGTTACTCCACATAAAAATATCCATATTTCTGAGGCTTAGATAATTATCTTTAATAGGACTACCAATGACAAAAACAATAACTGCGCGTCATGACCTCCCTGTCAAGGCGCGTCGCGATGTGTATGACATTGGGGCGACGGGAGACATTAATGGGGAGGTTATGTGAGGGGTGTCCCCTCCCAGGCAGTGAGAAAAGCTTTGAAATTTGCATCAGAAATATTGCGATTTTCTTGTTTTTAGAGACCATGTAAACATCTTTATCATGGGGGCGTTTACTTCGAAATAACAAAGTGTTTACTGAAATTAATTCTAAAATTAGTTCAATGGAATTTTGAGTGTCTGCCGAAACCAGGTGTTCTAATCCTGTTATTTTGAATTGAACTGTTCTTGTGTCAATACCTTTTAGGAGACTTTTGAACGCTTTGAAAATTATTCCCTGATTAGAATTAACTATTTCTGATTCACGACAGATGATCTGTTGATATATTTAATTCATTTTTAAAACTTATAGTAATTACTTATTAGCATCGGATTTGGAAACAGCTTTTACAGCTTTTGTCGGCGCTTAACTTGTATTGAGCAAAACTTCACTCTTTACGTTCAAGTATAACCAGCTATTTGAAAAGAAAACTTTCTATTTCTTAATTGACGTGTCGCCGCCCCTATGTAGACTTTCACACTCAGCAGCCTTTTAATTCAATTTAAAAAAAGTTATTTCATTGGTGGCTTCTTGTTGATTCCCGCCGTTTCGCCCCTCTAACTTCGAGCGTTGGAAGATACTGAAAAAATCTGAATATTTTCAAAATTATTGAATCGCCGTATTGCCGCTCCAGGCCGAAATATTGGGGCGGCGGTCGCCCCACTCGCGACGCCTCTGCTGTCGGCGTTTCAGAATGATGAAACGCTTTGATATATGCCGATTGTTTTGGCGGGAAGGAAACGCTCGCGACAATGTAAATTACCGCAACTTCAAAGAGACATCAAAGAGCTTATGTGACGTCATCCGACCCAGTGGAAAAATGGAGACCGTAGAGCAGGCTCTAATCATTTTCATTTTGAACATTGGTGTTGCCAGCAGCAGACGAGCAGACGTAAGTAAAACAAATTTCCTTATCACTAACTCATCTAGCAGCGTTCCTACAACTCTCTACAACCCTGATCCCCAAATCTGCAACCCCTCCATATTCAAAGCCATTTTCTATATATAATTTTATCATGATTTATTTTTTTCTGAAAAGTGTTTTTGGTAATATATGTGTTGCTTTGAATATGGAGGGGTTGTAGATTTGGGGATCGGGGGTGGGGGGGGGGGGGGGGGGGGTCCATCATTCATAGAGGGGGTCCATCATTCATAGGGGGACAAAGTCACACGCCGGATGCCTGTGTCACGTGTTAGCTGAATAATGAGAAAACGTCTAAATCCGCCATTTTTCATAATGTTTAAGGTATAAAACCACCAAATGTTTCATGTGGAACACCACTAAATGTGTCAGGTGCAAAACCACTAAATGTTTAATGGATGCAGGTGCAATACCACTAAATGTTTCAGGTGCAACCCCATGTATATGTTTAATGGTTGCAATACCTCTGAATATTAAATGGTCAAATACAACTAAAAAGTTATAGGTATTCTACCACTAAATGTTTATTGTGTAATACCACTTACTTTTTTAATCGTACCACTAAATGGTTTAGGCATCGAACCGCTAAATATGTTAATTTGTCATACGACTATATTTAGGGTATCATACCACTAAATGTTTAGGTATCATACCACAAAATGCAATTTACAAGCATTGTGATTTAAAAGTTAGATAGTTGGATAGTTAATATATCAGAACAGTTATTACTTCTCAAAAGGAGTCTTTGTCAATTAGCTTTTACTTTTGACAGTTTAAAACCAAAATATTATAAATGGTTTAATATCATATTTTATGTTTATTAGTTTTTGATATGTAAAAGAAAATAACACTTTTAACATAACATATCCTTAAACATTTAGTGGTATTTACACCTTAAACATTCAGTGGTATTAGAAAATTAAACATTAAGTGGTATTACACCATTTAACATTCAGTTTTATTGCACCTGAACATTTAGTGCTCTTTTACCTTAGACATTATTAAAATGGCGGATTTAAACGTTTTCTCATTTGTCAGCTAACACGTACGCACGTGTTAGTTATCACGTGCGCACGTGTTCGTTATTGCGAGCGCATATGTTGCTAACACGTTCGCACTTGATAGTTAACACGTTATCTCCCTTGCTCACTTTTCCTTTGATAATTACTCCAGACCTACTGAACAAATTTCATTGAAACTTGAAATGCAGATTTACTCTAAATGGGAGGCTGTAAACTGCACAATAATTATAACTCTACCTTGTGTTACGTCTTGGTAAGGACACTGTTCAGCTCTATACGAATACGAAAGAAATATGAAAATACATCGGATACAAATTCTTATCTAGTTATACCAACAATTATATATAAAATTATGAAAAAAAAAGATCTCGTAATATTAAAGCTATTATTTCGTTCTTATGAAAAAATTCAAAAAAGATAAACATGTCGTAATTGTCAGAAAAATCTCGTTATAACAGGAAAAATATCTCGTAATACAGAAAAAAAAAAAAAAAGATCTCGTTGCACAGTACTAAAACAGAGAAAATCTCGTTATAATGAGATCAATTATATCGAGAATAGATCTCGAAATAACGAGATTTGTATCTCATTTCATAAAAAAGTTATTATGATTTAATTATTCTCTATTTATTTTTATGCCCCCGAAGGGTGGCAAATAGTAATCGAACCGTCTGTCTGTTCGTCTGTCCGTCCGTCCGTCTGCCCATCTGTCCGCTATTTTCGGATAGCTCCTGCTCCATAACTTTGAAATAACTTTGCAGAAATGTTCACCATCATGAGACGATGTGTCACGCGCAAGACCCAGGTCCATAGCTCAAAGGCCAAGGTCACACTTAGAGGTCAAAGTTAAAAAAATGGGGTCTTTTTCGTGCATACTTGAGTCAATATTTTTGACTATTCCTGAATGTTCCGTTAACTCCATTTACCATGCCTTAATTATAGGTCAAAGAGGTTCGGGGGCATATGTCTGTTTTCAACGACAGCTCTTGTTTCTATGACTTCTTCTATGGCTTTCGTAAGCCATTTTGTTTCTAAATCCGGTAAACCAAAAAGCCACTTAACATACTTCATATCTGAGACGACGTTTTTTTATCTTTCAACATGAAAAAGCAGAAGGCACTGGGATGCCTTTCGAGAACGAAGTACGACACAATGATATCGATGCTGAAAAAGGAATTCGAAGTACCCGTCAGTCAAAGAACGCAAGAACAGAAACAGGCGATAATGCAACTTCGGAAACTTAGGGATCAGTATGGACTCAATGATAGTGGACAATTATTGTGTCATGGAAAGATCGTTAATGTTGAAGATGAATTATCTGCATTTGTCAAAAAGGCTTTTAAAGATAGTCACGGGTGTGCTCCTCGAGTGCTATACAATAAAATGAAATTGAAGTATACAGGATTTACCCTTCGGAAGGTCATTGAAATTCTATCTAAAAGTAAAAGTTATCATAGGCAGTATCCACGATTCACAAATAAGCCTATTCCAAAGACTGTAACAGCCGATCGACCGGGACATCGGTGGCAGATTGATTTGATTGATATGTCCGAAGATGCAGTTATGTTTAACGGTCACACGTACAAATACATTTTGCAAATCATTGATGTATACTCGAGATACATTTTGCCGCAACCGCTAAAAAGCAAAAAAAGTACCGAGATAGCTGCAGTACTTGAAAAGACAATAATGCAAAACGGAGCTCCAAAAATCATACAATGTGACAACGGCCCCGAATTTAAGGGACAGAAAATGGACCAAATGATGGAAAAACATGGTGTAGAAGTAATACATGGCAGACCATATTATCCGCAATCTCAAGGAAAGAAGGAAAGTGTGAACGATCAAATCGCGTTTTGAAGCAAAGAATTAGATTCGCCAGTACAAGACGTGAAGGTTTCAGTTGGGTAGAAGGACTAACCTGGATAGCAAACGAAATAAACACAAGTGTATCAAAGGCTATTGGGTATGTTACACCATTTGAGGCCTATTATGGTAGAAGCCATGTCATTACAAATCAAACTGACCGGAATGTTCACAAGAAGATTAAGAAGGCCTCCAAGTCGTGTTACTCAAAAATTTTAAAGAATGCTCCTTGTCCAAGTAAATATAAAGTTGGAGAAAGAGTTCTTCTTCGCTACCCGTTTTCAGTGACGAGGACTCCCCTGAAACGTCATGTTATTCCAGGAATAATTTTGGGATTTAATAAGCGAAGAAGTAGATACCGCGTGCTTTATAAAGATCCTTAGCATCAGACAGATTTTGTAAGAAATTGGATCGGGGTAGAATACATCACAAGTACTACAGTCGCAAAAGAAAAAGGTAGAAGAAAGCGGGTTGCGAAACCAAAGTTAAGCACGAAGAAGAGGAATCATCGTGACAAACTATATAAGGTTATGACACATGAAGATTATTTGAATTTGCTTGATACCGATGATTTCCCGAGTGGAATTTCAGTGATATATGACCCGTCTCCAGATGGCAACTGCCAGTTTGAAGCGATCGCACACCAAATGCAAATCAAAGGAATACATAGAAATGCTACAACACTGAGAAAAGAAGCTACAGAACATCTTAAACAGCACGACGCGTTCTACAGACAGTTTGTTCATAACATGACGTATGAAGAATATGTTTTCTCTATGGCGCGTGATGGCTATTATGGTGATAATCTTACGCTCGTGGCTCTCATGAGGGAATATAACATGCAATGCATAATTATATCACCTCGAGGTCGCACACATACAAGACTTATATCAAATGATGGCTTTTATGATAGAATGTTACCTGTGTTGAGCATAGCTTATTTTCCAGAAAATAATGGAATGCATTATGTTAGTGTAGGGCTACAAAGAAACATTCTTACCGAGTATTTATCAGACTTTGAACAGCCAGACAGCAGTGACGAGGCAGCAACAGACTATGATCTTGGAGACGCATCGGCTCAAAGAAAACAGGAAAACGGCAAGAAGTCCGTTCCAAAACCAAAGGCCAACGAGACCGAAACGGATAATGTGCGAAAAGAAATGCAAAGTAGATTACATAAAGCTGTCTTGGAAAAACGGACTGGGGTGCATAAAAAGACACTAGAATTTCTGCGGTTACCATTACACATACAAATACAAATTGTCCAATATTGCTTAAATGATCCTTCATTTAGATTTATTTTAGAAAGGACACATGAGCATTTCAGGCTATTGTTTAGGATAATGAACTGCCAACGACCACAAATCCACATTGGCTCCCATGTTATGAGTGACATTCCAATACCCGTAAGTGTCAGACGTCTTTCGAGAACTGTTGGACGAAACAGTGGATTGCTGTTAGAAATAAGAAAAATCATAAGAAACAGGAAATGGTTTAATGCTTGGCTTTTTCTTAGAGTGTGTGGTATTGGTTGGTATGAAATCACAGATATCCAATACCGCTGAATTCCGGAAATAAAGGACTGTTTTAGTTATCGTTTGACTGCAATTGTCGTATTATCATAATATGAGGTTTGTTTGAGAAATGCTATTTGACTGACGTTTTCCTTTGAAGAGTATCGTTTAGTTTAAACTGTAGTTTGTGTAAATTGCACTGACATTTTTTGTACTTGTTTTTGATGTGTTCAGTAAAGACTAAGTTAAATGTACCAGTTTTGTACTATATTCATGTTTTCATGTTTCTCAACAAGATAACATAATATTCTGGCTGCTTTGTCTATCCTTCTCTCCGTCCGTTTGCCACAGCGTGACCCCGACTTTTAAGGAACACAACTCCATAACGAGAGTGTGTTCGGGTCAGTTTTCAAAATGTGTTTACTGAGAAATATCGCACTTTGTATGATATTTTTGTATGTAGAAAAAGTTTTACAATGTAGTTTTTATACATATACTTATACAATGTGTAGTGTTTATACCTATTTGGACCCTAAGATTGTTGTTTTCAGTTTTGTATCAAAACTGAATCTATACCAAAATTTACCCAAATGAAACAGTGCTAAGTATTGTTTAAAAACACCAAAAGTAATTTACGGGATTCATCAAAATAAAGGTAATAATTATGCCCGTCCGTATACCGGCTACCAGTCATTGTTCTGTGTTTTCGTTTTCTGTATTTATAAATAGCATTTTTACGTCACTTCCGGTCAATCAAAAACGTCCAAAACTCCCTGCCTCTGCATAGGAGTCATATATTAACTTAAAGAATATCCCTGTTCTGCATGTCACAATGAAAATATCTACGAGTGCAGTGTGCAGAACCCAAACACATATGCAGCGAGTCCATTCTTATCGTTATTAATTGTGACACGTTTCTTTCCAATGCTTAAAGTTTTATAAATGATTTAAGAAATATTTTAAGCAACAACAAGGTAGTATCTACGGTGGCATAAAGGGGACATAGGATTTTTTTATTTATTACGTGCGCACGCGATAGCTATTACGTGGCCACGCGATAGCTATTACGTGCGCACGCGATAGCTATTACGTGGCCACGCGATAGCTATTACGTGCGCACGCGATAGGTATTCCGCATTTGGACCCTGGACGTGCTTCCTCGCATGAAAGAGTTCGACGCCTCGAGTGAGGGTCGAGCCTACAGCGTCTAGGGGCAAGTGGTTTTTTGAAGTCAGCGGCCTTAATCACTCGGTCACGGAGGCCCCTAAATGATCTAAGGAAGAAAATGAGTAGACCTTCCCACACGTATTTTGTTTCCATCAGAAATATAAAAAAACAATATCGCCATTTTCCGAGAATTGCTGCTTTCAGATCCGCCATTGAAAAAGCACTTACAACGTGCATGAGTTCCCAAAAGAATCCGGGTAATGCCATAATTATGGAATATCGGGCCTCGCAGAATCGGGCGAGGCGCGACATTCCGACGAGACACGAAGCGAGCACGATATTGTAACACGAGATCTCGCAATGTCGCAATATCCCATACCACGAGATTTCGCGGAAGAATATCGTGCCTCGCTTCATGTTTTGCCGGAATTTCGATTTTCGTGTCTCTCGGTAAAATATCGCGCACTGCTTCGTGTCTGCGCTTCACAAAGGATTTTCTTGTCTCGAGTCGACGCACGAGATGCGAAGCGAGTCACGATATTGTATGATTCAAATATCGCCCGATTCTCGCCTATCGCAGTAGATGTTCAAACCTTCAGACCTAATATCGTGCCCCGCTTTGTGTCACGAGAATCGGGCGATATTTGAGAGACATAACATCGTGCCTCGCTTCGTGTCTCGCCCGATTCTCGCGACATAAAGCGAGGCACGATTCTCGCGTGTTGCGTCTACCGGTGAAAATTACTTTAACACAGTCTAATCGATTAAGGTTGAACAGCATCGAATTGCGTACTGCAGAATCGGGCGATATTTGAATGACATAGTATCGTGCCTCGCTTCGTGTCTCGCCCGATTCTCGCTTCGTGTCTCGTGGTTTGAACATCTACTGCGACACACGAGAATCGGGCGATATTTGATCTCATCGGAGACACGGTATTCTACCGCGAAATCTCATGGTATGGGATCTCATGGTATGGGATACTGCGACAGTGCGAGATCTCGTGTTACAATATCATGTCTGGCGTCGCGTCTCGTCGGAATAATAAGGATGAGAGGCACGATATTCCATATGACACTAACGGGATTCCGTATGTTTCAGTGTACACCTTCAGGTTCAGCCAATCAAATTTCTTGAATTAGAGATATTGGAATAAATAGTTCCACTGCAGTTTTTAGGTTTAAGATTATATATAAAAAGCATTAGTTAACCTATTGATGATTACACTTGACATGAGGTAAAACGGCGAACCTCGATTCTAAGATTTTTTCTGCCGTGGAAAAATATGTGACAAATGTGCTTGTATTTCATAAAAAATGACATGAGACAAATGTGCTTTCTTGTCCCTTAAAAAACTTGATCGGAGCACATTTGTCACACAAATGTGTTTTTTTGGTTAGACATTTGAGGTCCCATGAGACAAATGCGACCGCATCGGTCTTACGTAAGATAAATGTGCCCCGAGACAAATATGCTCCTACACTGCATCCTTGAGATAAACTTTTTCATTACCCGCCGCCAGGAGGCGGTGGGTTTATTGGTATGCTAAAAAATTTTCGCGTGTGGGACATGGAGCAAGTCACGTGACAGGTTTTCGATCCTGTAGAGATTTTTTTTGTTCGTAGATGTGTGATGCACTAATACTTTATTTAAATGATAAAATATTCTAATTATATATATATATATTTTTTTTTATATATTTTTTTTTTTTAAAATAAGAAAAACTTGGGTCACGTGACACCTTTAGACCATCTTCGTAACACACCGTAAGTTACAACCATCTCGGAAGACCGTGACCTAATTCAAACGATCCTTTTGTTTACATTTTTATTTCTACAAATTTCGCCTTTCATGTGGTACATTTGACTTAGAAACAAGAATTTTATAATTTGGTGGTGATGTAGGATTACCACGATTATCGGAGATTTGTGGAATTATGCTTTTTCTTAATATTAAATTGTAAAAACAGATTGTTTATGACGTCATCAATATTCGCGTACATAACATGTAAACAAATTCATATATCAGCTGTTCAGTGAGCTGATAACCTTTGATAGAGATGAGTAAATGGAAATGTGTTTACATTACTTCTGTTAGGATTCTGGTTAGGAAAGTGTGGATAGTTTGCATAAACTATAGATATTAGATTTTTTAGCATATAATTTTATATATTTAGATTGCCATGACCTGCAGATGACCCCAATTATTTTTGAGATCATTAAAAGGACATTCATTATGACTGATCTGAATATACATTTCTTGCGGTGGAAAAACTTTTGACTTGTTTTATGACTTTTATGTTCAAAATAATCATGAGTCGGTTTTGCTTTTCGTGTATGAAAGTTTGTGTTTATTTTTTAAAAGCTGTTCTAAGTTTAATTGCACTATAAAATAATTGCAGATAATGCCTAATATTTCCGGTTGCACTGCAATCTATTTTGTGCGAAAGTTTTCAACATGTATTTTACACAGAAGGAATAGCTGTTGAACAATAATAACTATCTATGATGAATGCGTTCAAAAGATATAAACTATTTTCTATGAAGCTACTTAGATGTAGAACTTAAAAAATACCCTCTTACATACTATACCAGACGTTATTATACGCTTACTATGATGCTAATTGTCACTTGGTAAATGTAATAATTTTTTGTTTCAAACAATGAAACTTTTCAATGTAACTATACGTTTTAATTCTGTTATTGAAGTAAGTAACCGGTTTTATAGTACCTGTGGGCTTAACAGTTGATAGATCTCAATTATTAACAATATTTCCATCTTGAAAATGAATAACCAGACTGAAGATCTTCTATTCCAACTGTAATATCTATATTTGTGCTAAATATTTACACTCCATAACATCTTCACTTACCACTTCATTTAAGAGAATGTACAGTGGAGCTATATTCTGCGTACCGTCTCATAATTACAAACCATTGTGCAAAGTTTTGTCTTTTACAGAAACTGAAAAAAAACCCATAAAAATAGTGGTCATTTGAGAATTTTCTTACTTCTTTGCTTTATTTTCGGGACTACATGAAGATTTTTTGTCAATTCTTTGTCAGTCTGGTAAAACATAAATAACTTATTGTGGCATTAACTTTTAACATGTTCTGCACGTCATATTTTCTAATACAGGCTTGAGAATGGAGCATCAGCAGACAAATTCCTACAATTTCTGGACGTCAGGTGCTTATTTCGACTGCTGGGGGAAGGGGGAAGTAACCAACGAGGCCTCTGATTGGTTGAAAAAGTATGTGGTGTATATCTACCATGTACAGTGATCTCCCATTGGTGCAAAATATGTTGGATGTGTTTGAAAACTATCTTATTTCATAAAATTAAACTGTAATCCATGATTACTGGCATGATGCATTTTGTGTGAGAAATATGCATGTTCTATCAGTAATGCATTTTTATGAAAAAAAATCACTGCCGGACTATGGGTAACCGAGTTCAAGAGAAAAAAGTGCCAAAAAGTGATGGTCAACATACATATTTCCTGCAGTTTTTCGATAGTTCTTGGATAGTTCTTTCAACCCGAGTAGGTTGCATCAAAAGTTTAAATGTAAGGAAAGCCCCATGACCGGAAACATTAAAATGTGGGCCTATTGAAATTTAGTTGTTTCCCTATGACCACTATGCGCATAGTAGACGGGGTCAGTAGACGCTTGCTGTTAACGGATTAAAAAAAACGTCCCACTTACTGTATTGAATATTAGATAACAATATAAACGGGTGTTTCATGATATGAAATTAGCGCCCAATAAATTTTCAACGTAGAAAAAAAGCTGTAATACATAAATTTCAATGTGAAACGATTTTCATCCCGCTGCCGTAACTGAACTTTCCACATATACATATAATTTTCGGGTTTAACGTAATGGAGGGAGGGTATTATTCGCCACAATAAAAACTTACACATTTCAAATTAGTAAATGTAAAGTCCATGCACATAGATGACAACTTCTAACTTCCCGTGAATGTAAATTGCTTTTTTGCACCTTTCAAATTGATAAATTACATGCACCAAGATGACAAATTCTTACTTCCTTGTGCGTAGACTAAATGTTTCAAATGAGAAATTTGAGTTTACACTAAAGCAAATTCCAAATTCTTATTCCCACGCATGTACATTTGATGCTGCAACTTGGTAATTACCAAATAGTATTTCATTCAAGTGCGATTTTTACCTGTCACAAGACAACTGTTAATTTGTATGTTCGAAACTTCTGGATATTACGGTCTATCTGTAGAACAAATTTTGTATCAAGGATGCTAATATTAGATCGTTACCCACAGTATTACTTTTCGTCATAATCTACAGAGTCACCTAGCGTAAAAAACTGTAGTTTTCTACATTTCCCAAATATGATCAACGACTGCTCCTTGGAAGGCGAAGTTTGAAGGTCGCCGACGGTGTAGCTATTTTAAATAGCTGTTCATAGTGATAAACTTACTGAAACAAGTTTATAGTCAGTCCTACAGTTATATCTTTTAGCGTCGACACAAGCCGTAATGTAATTTCACACTTTATTAAATGGTGATAATGCAGTTTTTATACACTTCAATGGGCTATTCCAGAAAATATTCGCCCCTCCCCCTATCGAAGGCATTTCAGCCCACAAATACCCCCTTGGACACCCCTAAAACACCCCCTTGTACAAGCATAAGCATAGGGGAAACACCCCCTGGATAAAGTAATTTGACACAGTATTACCCCTGGACAACCTATAGAAGGCATTTTCACAGACAAATACCTTGAAAGACCCCCACCGCAACCCCTTGGACGCGCACCATTTGGAAAACCTATGGAAGGCATTATTTCTGAACACCACCCCCTCCCTTCCCAGGACAAGCCATTTCAAAAGACCCTCGTGCACAGACACCCGCTGGACAACCAATGGAAGGCATTTGTCATCAAAAAACACTCCCGTGTAAAAGCTGTCTCCAGAGACCCCTAACTCCACCCTGGGCAGACTTCCCCATCCCCAGGACAACCTGTGGAAAGCATTTTTTTCTGAAACACACCTCCCTGGAGAAACCGTCTCAAAAGACCCCCTTAAACAGACACCCACTGGACAACATACTGAAGGCGTTTTTCCTGAAAAACACACCCCAAGACAAGCTGTCTCCAGAGACGCCCCTGGACCGACACCCCTTGAACAATCTATATGGAACAAGCATTTTTTTTCTGAAAAAAAAAAACATCCCCTGGAAAAGCCGTTTCAAAAGACACCACCCAACCCCCTTTAAACAGACATCCACTGGACAACCTATGAAAGGCATTTTTTTTCTGAAAAACTAGCCCCTGGAAAAGTCGTTTCAAAAGACTCCCTCCCCCAAAAACAGATACGTTTCCTATTATAACTACTAAGTTTGAAAGTACGAAAAGTAAGAACTTTCTGGATAAAAAACACGCGAATAATGGACTTTGAGAAAGAAATAAACGGCGTACAATTTGAAAGGTGCAAAAAAGCAATTTACATTCACAGGAAGTTAGACGTTGTCTCCTAGGTTCATGGAATATGTATTTATTAATTTGAAATATACAATATTACAGTTTGTATTGTGGCGGATAATACCAAAAAGCAATTTGCATACACAGAAAGTTAGTTGTCATCTAGGTGCATGAACTTTGCATTTCAATTTGAAATATATAAGTTTGTATTGTGACGGATAATACCCTCCATGTAACGTCACAGATTCACTTTAATGCAGCCCACCCGCTAAGCTCAATAGGCTGAGCGCAGATCTACGACTCTCGGGGTTGTGAGTTTGAGCCCTGGGCGAGGCGTATGTTCTCCGTGACTATTTGATAAAAAACATTGTCTGAAATCATTCGTCCTCCACCTCTGATTCATGCGGGGACAAACAAATAACGTTGGTGCAAAGGTAGCGTATCCGTCTTGTACTCGAGAGGTCGGGAGTTCGATCCCTATCAGCAACAAACCTTATTTTACTTCACTAGTTTTTTTTTCATTGTATTTAGCATGAGCTTTTCAAATACATGTATTCAAAACAAAAAATCATCCATATGTATACTAATGTATACTATATGTGTGTATACAAAAGTAAGAATTGAGAATGACACCCATTTTATCAAAATAATTTTTTTAACTCAATTATTCTTTTATTTCAACCCTGGTACATGTACATATACAGCAAGGGCATAAAACAAAACACATTGTCCTTTATATACTGACAGTGGTTCCGGAACAAGATAGATATAAATTTCATAATTTTAGAAAGAAATTATATGATAACTATAACAAGAAAGTACGTTATTCTTTGAAGGGGGGAGAGACAAAAGTATTGAATCAGCTACGCTCGTGATCAAATTGGTTTTCCAAAAGTAGTTCTAAATAAAGAACTGAAAGTAGTTCTGTTTTAATTATGGTAAAGGTCAAACTATATATAGTTAACATATATAGTCAACATATACAATGTAAAAGTTGAAGTGGATTTTAGAAGAAATTTTTGTAATTAAATATATTTTGAGTTTACCTATAAAGGATTTGGAAAATAATGTACAATATAGTCAACATGTACAATGTAATCTTAAGAAAAAAATATTTTAAGTACAATGTACTTTGAGTTTACCTAAAAACGTATTTGTTTGTGAAAAAGAATGTCAATGGAACTGAATTAAAAAAAGATCCATTTTACGAGTTAAAAACCATGAACATCATGGATAATAGATACATTGCCTTAACAACAGAATGTATCCATCATTTAGATTACTTTCAATTAGCAGCAGATAAATATTAAACTGCAGTTAAATGCTGGCGGTTACATACATAAAAAATAATATTAGCTGACGGTTAATAAACCAAATAAACATTATAACAATGGTATCGAGTAAGATGAATCGGTGGTGGAATTGGTGCCTTGCTAAAACAGACATTTTAGCGAAATTTATTCATTATGGTTCCTAGAAATTTACACAATGGTATAAGAATTTGTGTGTTTTCAGATGACAGTAAGATTTTAAATGATAAGTTTTGTCTATTTGACTGCGATTCCTCAAAGAAACGCGCTCTTTGTTGTTGAAAGAAATCACATTGAAACAGATAGTGACTCTCAGAACCGATTTCGTTTTTATCATAGACATTACAGATTCTATCATGATAAGGGATTTTCTCGTATCTTAATTTTTCAACCGGTAGTTTGAAATTGGCAGGTCTAAACCTGAATAATGTCAGGGCGTCATCTAAATCTAGAACTTTAAAGTAATTTTCGAAACAATGTTGGTCTTTAAAAACGTTGTATGTGCGTCCCTTACTGGATTCCGTAAGTTCAGATGACCACGATTGTTTATATTGGTCTACAAGTGTTTGTTTGACTAATTTATGTATACATTTACTGGTTATTAAGTTCTGATTCAACCATATATCCGGTCCGCCAACAGAATTTAGGATTTGTTTGACATGTTTTAACCATTTGTATTCTACATTTGGTTGACTTAACATATAATAATATAGCTGCGTAGATAATTTTGATGATTTGCCTGTTATCAGTCTGTTCCAGAATGAGATCATTCTCGTTTTTACGACAATAGAGATTGGGTATCGGCCTAGCTCACCGAAAAGCATATACAAAGGCGTTGAAATCCGCGCTTTGGTAATCGTAGAAAATCATTATGAACTTTTTCTAAGATTTCAAGGCTTTCAAATCCGAATATTTCTGAGCCATAGGTTAAAATAGGTAGCACTGTATGATCAAACAGCTTAATAATGAGATCGATCGGCAGATCTGAGTTATTGGATTTATATAGTAGCATGAACATCGCTTTCTTAGACTGTTCGACAACATGCTTTCTAGCTTTGAGGAAAGATCCGCTGCTAGAAAAAGTTAGACCTAAGTAGTGATATTTGTCTGTAATTTCGATTTCTCTATCTCCTAGCTTGAAATTAAAATTTCGAAGTTGACGAGCACCGAAGATGACGATTTTCGTTTTGGCTACATTAACATTTAAGCGCCAAGTATTGCAATACATATTAAATGAGTCGAGGCAGTTTTGTAAATCTGTAGACTAATCTAGTTTCTCAATTACAAATGTATATATAAATTACAATGTATGTATTTTTCTGTCCTTATGCCTTCACGCGGTCTTTCGAAACTATATAGGTTCTCTATGCCAATGAAATAATTTTGTATTGATAAGACAATATCTCCTTTCGACTAAAAAATTTGTTCACTTTCAGCAGATATAATCAATTTGGTCAAGTTTAGGCATTTTTCCGTCCGAACAGATGTAGTATTCAAGTGGTCATAACAAACAATTTGTGACCCATACCTTTTTGGCTATTTTATGTTCACAATTATCTATATACAAGGATCTATGTAACATTTGTTTTTCAAATTCAAAACAAAATTCTTTACTTTGAGTATTTTTCTTTGAAAATTTTTTTTTCATTTCTATCATTGACATGATATTGTGTTACAATTATGTCTATGATATTGGGCTGTCTCGATTCATGTTTTGTTTGTATTCAAACGAAGCAGAAAATTATGAAAAAGTTTTAAAAATCGCTAGCAGTTTCAGCAACAGTGGGTGTGTTTAAAAAATGCTTTACAAAATTAAGCTTGGTGACCTATTTTTTGTATTTGTTTATAGTTTTCAGCACAAAATTTTCTATCAGATGTGTATATTTGAAGAAAATCTATGAAATAAAAAGAACTATAGGAATTCTTTTTAATTGCATTTAAGGATTTTTTATTACTAAACATATATGTTCCCATGATTAGACTATGTGTCGCGCAAATGGATGGCCAATGGCAGTCGGTCCATGGTCAAGGTCATTATTGAAACTGTCGACCGGAAGGGGACTACTGTATTACCACTGCAATACTCAATCACATATTAAACTGTTTTATGTATGTTATGCCCGAATTGCTCATTGACAGGATCATTACTATACCGGAGTTAAAAAGATATCTGCAGTCCTTTAAAGGTTTCCTACACACAGGTCAGGGGAGCGGTGGTCTAGTGGATAATGTGTCGGCCGCTCAATTCGAGCCCCATTGGGGTCACGACCATGACTTCTCATATGACACCAGTACTGACTTTTTCCAGGAAGCGGACTCGAGAGTGGTTCCAATAAGCTTGAAGCTTTCAACATAATCGAACTAAAAATAAATTAGTACACTAAACTATAAACTACACACAAATGTTCACGCAATACCTAAAAGTATTTCTCATCCGCAGTTAACAATTAAGTCTTATATGATTATGATTTAGGTATATACAGATTTTTCCTGGAACCTGTGTGGCACTATATGACGTATCGAAAAACTAGCCTATACCAAACACAAAAAACATTTTTGCGATGAACCGTGTTGATGGATGTTTCAAGTTCCATGTTTCCAATATACCATCTAACCGTCGGTTTGGTAATACTTTGTGTATTATAGTTTACTATGAGTCCGCTCGTTTGCATATTTTATTTATTGTGTTTCTTTTATTCCTAAACTGAAGCAATCTTAGTACTCCATCAAAATGAATATGGCTTGTTTTTAAAGGAAACATAAAGATAGCATATCTATAATGGTTAAGGAAGTTATGAATGGGTATGGGCGACATTTAAAATTGCAAAGTTGAGGTCAAACGTCCAAGATTTCTTTCAAAGATAACATTAAAAGAGTAAAATAAACTGTCACATTCTGTCTGCTGTAACCGACCGAAATAACAATGATGAAGAAAATAGAATATTGCTAACTGGCTAATGTTTCAACCAGTCAGTAATAAGCATAGCTTTCTTGTGAAGATACAATATTTTTCTTTTGACAAATGTGAATACCACTATTGTTCCTTAAATAACCATAGAACATCTGCGATCAGATAGAGGTTACTTTTTCATAAGGCTATTTTCCTTCAAATAATCAAAAAACCAAATATTCAACATTTACTTTTAACGTGTGTTTTATTTACTAAGTAAGTTTTGAAAGGTATGGTTCTTCTTCCGACGCAACTATAGGACTAGGAGTGGGGTATGGGCGATTGCTTTCTTTGTACGTGGCTTCCTGTCAGAATTTAG
Organism: Mercenaria mercenaria; assembly: GCF_021730395.1. Taxonomy (NCBI): domain Eukaryota; kingdom Metazoa; phylum Mollusca; class Bivalvia; order Venerida; family Veneridae; genus Mercenaria; species Mercenaria mercenaria. The sequence continues at coordinate 65,736 of NW_026463722.1, forward strand.
TTATTGTCTTGTCTTTTCCCTATGCCATTTGATAACATTGACAGTAATGTTATTGTCTATTGTCTCACTACTAAACTTACCATTTTAAACTAACAGAATTTCCTGAAGGCTGTCAAACAAGCGACTTTAATCAATGGATTCGAAAATATTCATTATAACGGACGTGGAAAGTGCAAGATGTGACTCTATCTTAAATGTTCACCACTCGAAAGACCGCGTGAAGGCATAAGGACAAAAAAATACATAATTTATATATAATTGAGAAACTAGTTTAGTCTGCAACTATTTTGATAAAATGAGTGTCATTCTCTATTCCTACTTTTGTATATACACATATATTGTACATAAGTATACATATGGACACCAACACTTTTTAAAAAAGTTATATCTACTGTACAGGCAGTAAATTGGAATCTGATATCAAAACAAAACATTTGTAAAAAATTCACATGAATGATTTTTTATTTTGAATATTTGAAAAGCTCATGCTAAATACAATAAAAAAAAATAGTGAAGTAAAAGAAGGTTTGTTGCTGATAGGGATCGAACTCCCGACCTCTCGAGTACAAGACGGATACGCTACCTTTGCACCAAAGTTTTTTGTTTGTCCGTTTGTTTAGGTTTAATACCGTTTTCAGCAGAATTTCAGTTATGTAACGGTTTGCAGTTAACCTAACCAGTGTTCCTGGATTCTGTACCAGTACAAACCTGTTTTCCGCAAGTAACTGCCAGCTTCCCCGCATGAATCTGAGGTGGAGGACGAATGATTTCAGACAATGTTTTTTATCAAATAGTCACGGAGAACATACGCCTCGCCCAGGGCTCAAACTCACAACCCCGAGAGTCGTAGATCTGCGCTTTTCCTATTGAGCTTAGCGGGTGGGCTGCATCAAAGTGAATCTGTGACGTTACATGGAGGGTATTATCCGCCACAATACAAACTTATATATTTCAAACTGAAATGCAAAGTTCATGCACCTAGATGACAACTAACTTCCTGTGTCTGAAAATTGCTTTTTGGTATTATCCGCCACAATACAAACTGTTATATTGTATATTTCAAATTAGTAAATACATATTCCATAAACCTAGGAGACAACTTTTAACTTCCTGTGAATGTAAATTGCTTTTTTGCACCTTTCAAATTGTACGCCGTTTATTTCTTTCTCTAATACCGTGTTCAGACTACGTTTTTAATCCTACATTAACTTTGGTTTATTTTTTAAACTCGTTTGCGTCCACACTATAAGTGGTGTAAAACGTGAATTTTGTAAAGGTCAAGTGGTTTCTGTAATGTAGCATTAAAACTACCTCGGGAGGTGGTTTTAATACTACATTAAAAAGTAATGCTACATTATTTTACCAATGTGAACGCAAATGTGGGTTATAACTAGTTTTACAATCCCAAATCCACAGATC
>NW_026463723.1:0-66649 GCF_021730395.1 Mercenaria mercenaria
TTACCTTTTGGAGGAAGAATACCATGTGTTTCTCTTTTGTATCAAACAACTGATGCTGTGGTTGGTAAAAGCAATTGGACTGTTGTTGAAACAAAAACATTAAATTGCGATATGGAGTCATGCTGACGCTCAAAATGGACAATAGAGGGAATGAACAGAAATTCTTAGATGAACACAGAAGTTTAAATATTGATGATCCCTTCTTGTTTCTGTTAGCCTCAATTCTTTGTAACCTTTTTTGCTTATTGCAAGATATTTGTTAACTTCCAACATTGCATGTATATATTTAAACCACATTTCTTTGCCTAGTGTGGACGCAAACTAGATTATATTTTGATGGGTTTTGAATGTCAAATACCAATTATAGCCAATTAGTGCCTAATAAAAATAAAACCATTCTGCTAGTGTGAACACGGTATAAGTCCAAATTTGCTTATCACTAAAGTTTTGTAAATGTCATTATTCACATATTTTTTATCCAGAAAGTTCTTACTTTTCGTACTTTCAAACTTAGTAGTTATAATAGGAAACGTGTCTGTTTTTGGGGGAGGGGGTTTTTTGAAACGGCTTTTCCAGGGGCTAGTTTTTCAGAAAAAATGCCTTCCATAGGTTGACCAGTGGGTGCCTGTTTAAACGGGGTTGGGGTGGTGTCTTTTGAAATGGCTTTTCCAGGGGATGTTTTCTTTTCAGAAAAAAATGCTTGTTCCATATAGGTTGTTCAGCGGGTGTCGGTCCAGGGGCGTCTTTGGAGACACTTGTCTAGGGATGCGTTTTTCAGGAAAACGCCTTCAATAGGTTGTCCAGTGGGTGTCTGTTTAAGGGGTTTTTTGAGACGGGTTTTCGAGGGAGGTGTGTTTCAGAAAAAAATGCCTTCCACAGGTTGACCTGGGGATGGGGGAGTCTGTCCAGGGTGGAGTGTGGGGGTGGGGGGGGGTGGGGGGGTCTCTGGAGACAGCTTTTACATGGGGGTGTTTTTTTCATGACAAATGCCTTCCATAGGTTGTCCAGTGGGTGTCTATGCACGAGGGTCTTTTGAAATGGCTTGTCCTGGGAAAGGGGAGGTGGGGGTGTTCAGAAATAATGCCTTCCATAGGTTGTCCAAATGGTGCGCGTCCAATGGGTTGGGTGGGGGTCTTTCAAGGTATTTTTTATGAAAATGCCTTCTATAGGTTGTCCAGGGGGAATACTTTGTCAAATTACTTTATCCAGGGGGTGTTTCCCCTATGCTTATGCTTGTACAAGGGGGTGTTTCAGGGGTGTCCAAGGGGGTATTTGTGGGCTGAAATGCCTTCTATAGGGGAGGGGCGGATATTTTCTGGAATAGCCCATTGAAGTGTATAAAAACTGCATTATCACCGTTTAATAAAGTGTGAACTTACATTACGGCTTGTGTCGACGCTAAAAGATATAACAAGACTATAAACTTGTTTCAGTAAGTTTATCACTATGAACAGCTATTTAAAATAGCTACACCGTCGGCGACCTTCAAACTTCGCCTTCCAAGGAGCAGTCGTTGATCATATTTGGGAAATGTAGAAAACTACAATTTTTTACGCTAGGTGGCTCTGTAGATTATGACGAAAAGTAATACTGTGGGTAACGATCTAATATTAGCATCCTTGGTACAAAATTTGTTCTAAAGATAGACCGTAATATCCAGAAGGTTCGAACATACAAATTAACAGTTGTCTTGTGACAGGCAAACATCGCACTTGAATGAAATACTATTTGGTAATTACCAAATTGCAACATCAAATGTACATACGTGGGAATATGAATTTGGGATTTGCTTTAGTGTAAACTCAAATTTCTCATTTGAAACATTTAGTCTACGCACAAGGAAGTAAGAATTTGTCATCTTGGTGCATGTAATTTAAAATTATCAATTTGAAAGGTGCAAAAAAAGCAATTTACTTTTACGGGAATTTAGAAGTTGTCATCTAGGTGCATGGACTTTACATTTACTAATTTGACATGTGTAAGTTTTTATTGTGGCGGATAATACCCTCCATAACGTTAAACCCGAAAATTGTCTGTCTCATTAAATCTGTTTACTTGAGGCACCCTAGAAAAAATAATATTTACAGTTTTATTTTGTGTTTTATAATTGTTTAACAATAGTTTGATGTTTCTTTTATCAAAATTAATGCTGTAATGAATTCTCTGCAAACGTTTAAGATAGTGGCCATCACATTGAAATTTGTCTCTACTTGAGCTTGAGGAAATACCAGAAATTATACAAAATTTACAAAAAAAAAAACGGCACAGTAAAAGTTGTTTAAAATTTGCAACACAGTACGAAACATGGTCAACTTTAAGAATATACCAAGCAAATGCCATTTTTTAAACATTACTATTAGGGGTCCAATACCTTAAGACACTTTTACATCTGCATATCACACCCCATAGAAAACATAGCAAGACGTTTTTGTAATTAGTGACATTTTCTTTCCGCGCACTAAAGGTTTCGTTTCTTATTTCTGATATTGTGAATTTTATTAAAAAACAGATTATCGACTGTTGATTTTTGTAATAAAAATATTTGTAGCAACATTTTTGGTTTTCTAGGACTGTATCTTTATGATGCCATTTCTGAAATATTTATGGCAATTAAGTAATCATTTGTGCCCATTAAGATGTCTTTCAGCAAAATACAGGCGGAAAAATGAAAAGTCCTCTTAAGAACATATGTTGGCTTTTGTTGCCCAAATTTATTGTATTCTAGACAGAAGTATTAGGTCTGTGGACCTGATGTCCGAGAGATAAATATGTTTTGATCGGAAATGATAAATTCTTTTTTATTTTTGCAAGTTTTTTTAATATCCTGCATGTGCGCCATTTAACATACCGAGACTCTTACGTAATATGATATAAGTAGGTCAAGCTTTATTTAGCAAGCAGACGGTGATTCGGTGGTTGTTATAACAGTAAATACGTATACATGTTTTCACAAAAAAGTATCTTATTTGAAATAAGTTTTATTGCTCATATACGAATTTTCTTTAAAAATGTCAACTAATTTCTTAAGTCCTTCATTACCGTTTCCGAGGAGACATTTTCTTTTAAGCGTATTATCGTTGTTAAAGACACACATAGAAACATTTTAGAGCTCTACCGAAGGTAGGACATATAGATTGCTTGGTAGCCTAACCCGGTACTATTTATAAAGGATCAGCCGATTAAAGTGCAAACGACGATTCAATGCGAATTGATGATTATGGTATCATATCAATTGTATATAGAACACCGACTTTTTACATTGAAAATGTATATATCATTTTAGTATACTAGTTTACAGATGTTGAGTTGGAATTTCGAAATTAAAAAGCAGAATGTATTATATATCGTGGCATGTCTAAACTATTAATTAAATAGTGAAAAATAAAGGGTAAGGCTTGATTTCCCGAAAACATGGAGCACCCAAGTACTTATTGTTAAGAGGTTAAAATACGGCTTGGTTGTGCCTTCTTAGTGCCTTATATGCCCGAGGGTCATTATGAAACAAGGCGTGCCATCATGGTCAGCCGTTTACTAACATTTTTATAATAATTATATGCCTTCGCTTCATATCTGTTTTGATATTTTTAATTTAAATACATGTATTTTCCTTAAATCGTTAATCATCATTTGCTATCATTAATTGGCAATCGATGTTAAAAGGATTCAGCATCCCTTCACCCGCCATAATGACGTTGTTTCTTAACATCAACGTCTGAACAATGTCTGAACGTACTGACATTCCGGTTTCCCTGTGCCATTATGATTATTGCACGTGAGGCACATTGTGCAATCATGGATCCGCCAACAGCGGGCCTGATGACCGTTTGTAACGGCTTCTTTATTTAAGAAATCATTCATGGCAAAAGAGTGCTTTAACACTATTTATGCACGATGGGTTGTTATACGTCGGGCGTAATAATTTTATTATTTGAACGACGTATTACCACCCGAGTGTATAAATAGTGTTAAAGCACGCTTGTGCTATAAATTATTTCGATTCTAATATACCCTTAATCTCAAACACTAGATAGAATATAGAAGCGCTCTTTCTTGGTCGCAACAAAAACTTTGACGTCACCGCACGTTAACGTGACGTCATTCTAGCGTATGTGTGTTTTAACAGAGACAAGCATATAAGAATACTATTTATAGAAAGGTATATAATAATACATATAAATGTAATATAATAAATTATTACAATTTAATAAAAAAAGTAATCTGTACAGTACAGCCAAATAACTTATGGTACACGCGCATGTATTTCACGTTCACATTTAAGGTTACGAAGTAGACCTTGAGAAACAAAAATCAAACAACACCAAATCATAGAAAGAAAGATTTGTTTGACATGAAAATTAAACAGCATGTAAAAGATGTATATTACTTTAAGAAACAAGTGTCAGTATACTGATATAAACATCGAATTCCAGAAAACGACTGCCTAAAGGGGCCCCACTTCCGGACAGTCAAACGCCTTTAACTATTTGCAATAGCGTGCGAGTGGTGAAATTTCACATAACAAGGTGGAACACAGTTTTCAGCAATTGTTTATCTTTATTTCTTTACAAATGGCATTCATTTTCAAAGGGAAACAACCTTTTCTCGACGATTACTTAAAACAATCGGAAAAAGTTGTCTCCCTTTGAAAAAGAATGCCATTTGTACTTAAAGTATTCCGAAAAAGTTGTCTCCCTTTGAAAATGAATACCATTTGTAAAGAAATAAAGATAAACAATTGTTGAAAACTGTGTTCCACCTTGTTATACGAAATTCCACCACTCGCACGCTATTGCAAATGCATCAAAACGAACATGTGTAACTTTAAAAATGGTGAGTTTTTAAAGGCGTTTAACTGTCCGGAAGTGGAGCCCCTTTAGGCAGTCCTTTTCCGGAATTCAAGGTTTTTATCAGTATACTGACACTAGTTTCGTAAAGTAATATACATGTTTTACATGCTATTCAATTTTCATGTCAAACAACTCTTTCTTTCTATGATTTGGTGTTGTTTGAGTTTTGTTTCTCAAAGCCTAATTCTCATCCTTAAACTGCTAAATTGCGATATTTGTTATAATAAAATTATAGATGGAACGAATTTTTGATATTCTGCTCTGGGCTCGCCGAGAACTTTCGTGTTTAAAGCCTTTCAGCTGACATAGGGGTTAGTGGCATAAACTAAATATTAGCTTTCGTCATCACAAGCTTAAAATATGCCTGCCAACATTTTCACGAGGGTCGCAAAATTATCTATTGTTCCTCGCATTGATCTCAAAAGCAGGTGTATTACATATAGCAGGATATGCATAGTTTTCGCTTCGCTTGAACAATTGCTGTTGAACAGCCTTGACACCCTATATAAAAGTCTTAAAATGCAAGAAGTCCATATTGAAAGGGATTTCAACAAAGAACCATCAAATAAATGCTCGCGACATGAATTGAAAACAATTTTGAGAAGATCCCTAGGATTTAGTTCACATTCCCCGTCCAATATTCACATACACTTTGACCGGAAGTTTTATTCTTACAAAATTTGTTTTTGCTGTCATTATTCGTTTGCCTCTTAATTGCAAACAATTATAGACATCGCTGCACTTTCGAAAATTTTATTACATTTGTTGCTGGGTTCTGTATAACGTTTTAAGGATACATTTTAAACATAAAAGACAAAAGTGCAAAAGTTATAAGATATATATAAAAGATAAAGCATCCATTCTCTTGAAGCTTGAGTATTCTAATGTTGGGTGTAATTTAAAAGCTTTTTAAGCACAATTTAGGTCATTTAGTGACTTTCCAGCTTTTGATGGTGGACGAAGGCCACATGTGACCCTCAGGGTATTTTTTCAGTTCTGAGCGCACACCTAGGTAGAAGCACAAACCTTTCGTATGCCGGTTGGATGTAGTTCTACACTCGAGCGAGGTTTCGATCAGCGGTGATGAGTTAGAGGGTCAAAGCCAGCGACCTTAACTAATCAGCCACAAAAGTCCCTTATTTCTATTTAATGAGTTTGAAAAAGAAAGAAGATATTTTGAAAACACTGTTACATAATTGACAGATCATGTAGAAAATTAAAAAAAAAAACAATTTCAGGAGCAAACTGAAAACAAATATTTGAAAAATATGCGAACATACTAAAACGTCTTTACATGAGCCAATAATTTTCTTAATATGAAATAAGGAAATGCCTCAATCGGGAATTGTTACAGTCCATCAGCCGGCCCAAAAATATGCAATATATCAATTTAAGTATTGGAATAAAAAAAACACAATACTGCCCGTATTTGAACTGCTGTACAATACGTTGCGGTTCGGACAAGTCATGTGGACGTTTATTGCGCACAAGGAAAATGCGTATTCTTCCAAAAAAAAAAATCCGAAGTCAGACGCTCTGTGCACGTGCCGGAAGACCACATCTTAATTAGATAGTTTATCTCATTCGGTATATATCGCATGTTACCGTAGAGGGATTAATCCCGACGAAAATCGGTAGGATCGATTCCCTATAAACTGCAGAGCCACCAATATAAAGGCATGACTATAGGCAAAGTTAAATCAAATTATTGTAAAAAATTTGAAAACGCATTTTGAATATTCAAATTTATGTTTTAATGTTTAAATGTCCTCGTTGTTGAAACAGCATTAATTGTAATTTACATGTAATTACAATTTTGTTTAAGGAACTTATTACACTCTGATATCTTAAAAAAAGCTGGTTATATTCAGGTGGAACGTGTTTTCTGTCAGCGCAAACTGTCTACTGTTTGGAAGTATGGACATATGCCACCAGCACACTGCGCATCGATCAGCTTTGTCTTCCACATATTACACAATTTTTGGTTTTCCTCCGAATAAGAAGTTATTTCAACTTTCAGCGTACTTGTGTTTCAGTTGAAAAAATACAATACATATGCAATACCGTTAAAACACAACAGTGGGCGTACTTTATAAATTGTTCATCAAACTTTCCTTAACAGGGAAGAAAATATGTATTTTAAACATTTAAAAGCGCAATGTCATGGACATTATGTTTAACATTATAAGTACACGACGGAGACATACGTTCTGTCACATACCAGCAGGTAACGAAGAAGTGACTTTGATTTAAAAGGAATTGTCAGTAAAAGAATGTAAGTAACAAGTCTTTTATGTTAAGAATAAAACGTATTGCATATATCACTGTGGGTTAGCTTGTCTGTCTGATTATCATATAGTTTAGCATAGAATTAAACACAAATAATTCGTTATGATTATGCACGTGTATTTTTCACTTGATTAAACATGTGGTAATACAGTTTAACATGATTATTCTAATATTAACTGCTAGCTTCGAGATATTTTGATTAAACTTATATTGTAAATAATTAAAAGTAAGGTATAAAAGGTAGTGATTTTTTTTTCTCTTTTTTTTCCGCTTTTTTTTTCAGTGGTAGTTGGTTCTTCTAACAATTGTGCTATATGTTTTATGAGATGTTGAAAGTTGTTTCAGTTGACTGTAACAAACAAGTTACTGTCGGGATACTATAACTGGTTTTAGCTTCGTTCGAAACATTCCTTCACCGAAATCGTTTACAAACACTTTCCTGTCCTTTCGAAGTATTTTAATGTACTTATTAAACAATTATTAGGTTATTTTCTGATTGACCAGTCATTTTATTTGTTCTTAACCTTGGTTGACGCTGTATTTTAACAAAAATTTGTAGTTCCTGAATGCCATTTGTTGTGCACTTATTTTAAGAAGCAAGATCAGGTTCTAACACGATCCGATTCATTTTTCTTTTAAACAAAGAAGACTGAAAACTGTGCGTTATTATTCACAACAGTGCAATTTTCTAACGTCCCAAGTATTTCGTTTAAGCTTCAAAGCTGGAAAAGAAAGCAACAGAAAACACGCAAATATTTGACGGATATCATTCCGCGATGTACCTAAAATCCTCGGTAACGTGTTAGAACCGAAATGATATATCTCATTTAGTGGTTTGCTCTTGGATAAAATCATTGTTGTTCAGAGGCGTATTATTATATATCTCGGGCAGTGCCCTTGTTATCTAATTATATCGTTTCTGAATCATACTAATGAATTTTAATTCAACGACAAATCAAAAAATGAGATACATTATTTCTTAAATTGCCTGTTTGCCTAAGTATGTAACGATACAAAACTGAAAGTCAGGAAAGAATAGAGTATTCGTAAAGAATACAGCGCGCTCGACTATTCGAAGCATTGATAGAAGTGTAGGGTAAAAATATTACTCGAGATTTTAAGACAAAATAAAAGGAACAGTTAAGACAAACAATGTACCTGCATTTGTGGATTTGGTTTACTCTTGCACTAAATGGCAATGTGTGACCATGTTGGTAAGCAAGAGTTCTGAGTTTTAAAGCCATATATCAAGCAGTTAACAGACAAAATATCGAATGATATGCGAAACCTTATTAATTTCTATGTCCACACAAGTGCCATAACTGAGCTAAAGTTCTTGGCCTAGGTAAGCAGACTATGAAGGTAAACAAGTGGTCAGACTTTCAAAGCCATATAACAAACAGGTTAGGCAAAATACAGACTGGTACGAAAAACTCTACTGATTTCCAAGTCCAAAAAGGGCCTTAATTCAGCCAAAATAGTTGACAGAGTTATGTACTCTTGCCTACAGATATAAATCATGATGATAAACAATTGTTCAAACTTTCAAGGCAACATGCCAAATAGGTTTTTACAAAACATGGACTTGTACAAAAATTAAACCGATTTCCAAGTCCAAAAAGGGCCATAGTTCCGCCAAAATAGTTGACAGAGTTATGTTCTCTTGCCTACAGATAGAGACATTAACAAGTGATAAAAGTTTCAACCTTATGTCAAACACTTTGCATAACATTTGAACTGGTACGAAAAACTTAACTAAAATTTCTAAGTTAAAAGGGGCCCTAATTCAGCAAAAATCCTTGCTTGAGTTATGCACTCTTGCCTAAAACTCGACTTGGTGATGTTAAACAAGTGCTGAAAGTTTCAAAGCTTTATCTCAAAAGCTTTGTCAAAAAGTGGACTGGTACGAACAAGTTGACCAAGGTGTGACGCCGACGCCGACGCCGTGATGAGTAGGATAGCTCTTCTTACTCTTCTAATAGTCAAGCGAAAAATTACAGGCCTACATTATTTTTGAATTCATCCCTTTTGGAAAAATGGTGCCTTGTTTATGAATCCAGTAATTTTCTTTAAGAAGCCTCTTCATATAATCATGGATAACATCAACAGGCATAAAGCTAAAGTCATACAAGCTATGGCCGTATTGACTGAAATGAATTGCTACATGACTTGAAAATGCAGGATCCATAAAGCTTGTAATATCAAAACGATGTTTGTTCATTCGCCTTGAAACTTGCTGCTTACATAACGAATACTGTTTATATTTTACTCATTCAAGGTGATACCCTTTTGATTACCTCTCATGAACAGACACAACCAAACCGAGTCTGTTATAATTTTACTTTACTGCATTCTATGCTTCTAAAGCATCTCCATATAAATTTCGTAAGTGCAGTCTTCGTATTTGTCCGCTAGAACAAAAACATCATACTATGTAAACTTTTGTAAACTTCCCCCCTGTGCCGCTATCAGCTGACGTTAATAACCTCCAAACTCCATTTTGTAAGTGAAAAAATAAAGTATATTTTTACCGTACCTTGCTAAAACAGTATTGCTTTCTTCATCTATTTTTTTTATTAAGGCATGTGTACAAAAACTAAGCTTAGTTTTGCTAAAAAACAGATGTTATCTTTTCTCATTGTTTTCGTTTCTTTTATCAGTTGATCTAAAGCAGTTTTGTAATAAACAAATAACAAAAATGTAATCTCGGCCTAAAATGTTAGATTTTAGGTGTAAACATTTTCTCACTTTGACATTAAGATTACAGTTTCTTTATTTGTAGACGAACTCTGGTTCAATAAGAATGTATGCGCTGATTGTGCTCTCCATCCTGTTAGGGACAACCCTTGCATCGTCTTGCAATTATTTCGGTGATGTTTGCCAAAACTGGGATTGGAAGGTTGGCACGTCTTTTAAGAATGACTTTAAACCTGCGTGTCAAAAATTAAGCGTTTGTTACAACTGTGTAAGTATATTACATTTAATTAACGCATTTTTATGATAGTTCCTGAAATTTGTTGAACATTCCAATTATTAAGCAGTAAGAATAAGTCTACCAGGATGTTAATTGTAAATTTGTCGCAGGCTCTAAAATGAGAAATAAAATAATAAATAACCAAAACAACATCAAATTATTCAAAATATCTAAACATTTCATCTTATGTTAAAATTCGAACTTTGATCTCTTTCCATTTCGAAGGAACGAAAAGTTCCCACTACTAACCAGTATAGAATTTAATTTGTTTTGTAGAAGAATAATGAGCTAAAATTTTTTATGCTCATTTTTTAGTATAAAATTCCAAATTTATAAATCAAAATTTAAAAAAAAAAGTCTCTCAAAAGAAATCATGGCTTACGATTTCATTGTTATTGGAAAGCAGAATTAAGAAAAATGTATAGAAAACCGTGTTTTAACGTTATTAATACACGAAAAAGATATTATACGTCCGCGGACTTTTTCTTGAAGCGTTAACCGATTTTGAGTGTATTGATTTAAACACGACTTTGCTATACATTAGATCGATTCTAACATGTCCTTAATTTAAAACGGTGCACCTCCGTGGCCGAGTGGTTAAGGTCGCTAACTTTAAAACACTTGCCCTTATCGATGTGGGTTCTAGCCTCACTCTGGGCGTTAATTCTTCATGTGAGGAAGCCAACCAGCTGGCTTACGGAAGGTCGGTGTTTCTACACAGGTGCCCGCTCGTGATGAAATAATGCACGGAGGGGGCACCTCGGGTCTTCCTCCACCATTAAAGCTGGAAAGTCGCCATATGACCTATAACTGTGTCGGTGCGACGTTAAAACCAACAAAAATCTAAAACTGAAGATTGAATATAGTAGCACTCTTTCTTCTTGGTCGCAACAAAAACATTGACGTCATCGCACATTAATGTGCATGTTTTATTATAGGAACAAGCATATTATAATGATATATACACACGTATACGTAAGAGCAAAATATGGAGGCATTCTGTAGAGATTCTCAACATAATTTCATTTTGTGAATGAAAGTTTTAAAATGCCATATTATAAAGCGAATACACATTTCAAAGTGCGTTTGGTATTTGAACTGGAGAACAAACAGTGTAAGTGTAGCAGTTGAATTAAATTTCCAGTATGAAAACTCTATAAAGCACGAACATATTACGTAACGTCAGCATATTATTTGGCGCTATACATGCACCGAGAAAGAGTGCTATCGCATTTCATCTACTATTTTAGATAAAATATGTTTTGAAATCGAAACAATAAAATAACAGAACGGAACAAGTAAATGGGCGCACACTTTATCGCTTAGGCTCCTCGTAGAATAACTCGCTAGACGTTTACACCCCTAAGTTCTTCCGCGGGACGTGTTACTTTCCGTATTTTTACACTCTTAAAATCCCTGTTGTGCGTTGATGTAACGTTGACCTTCTATATGGCGACAATAATGCACCATGAAATAGTGCTTCCCTATTTCATCTTGCTTAAAATCGAAATGATATATATAGACTCATGTTTTCTTTAACGTATAACAATAATACTCATCGGTTATAACCCGCATGTATAATTCACTCGAGCTACGCCCACGAGGAATTATTACACATTCGTATTGTTTCTGTATGGTAAAACATGGGTCTGTTATATATTGTTTCTTAACTGTTCCGTTTCTAGCTTACATAATTATGCTTGTTTCCAAGATTTTAGATCGTATTTTAGTGAAACATAATTCCGTAAGTGAAATCAAACATTTTGTAAAAAGGTAGTGACGACTCTCCAGTTCAGCTTTTGGTTTGAATTATTTCAGGGTATGGTACTCGGTAACTTCAATAAATGGAGATGTGATATGCAATTATATACTGACCTTACAAAGTTCTGTCTCACAGTGGACTGGACGTGGCGTTGGGTCTGTTTAGCTGATGCCAAACTGTATTACAGCATGGCGCAAAGAAGTCAACATCACAAAGAAAGCAATCAACAGAGTCCTGCCTTATGCCCCCCGTTTTTTGCAGAGGGTTGCTTGCCAAAATAAAGAGATACACGATCATTTTGAATTTTCATCTGAAAAAAAATATCCATTTTGTTTAATCTTTAATTTTTAGAAACGCTTGTATCCGAGACTTATATACTTATGATGTTCAGTACTTACAAAACATGATAAAATGTCATTTTCTCAAAACTAACCTAACTCACAAAACAAAAATGTATTTGAAATACTTAACCGACACTTGAACAAACAGCTGCAGTTAGTGAATCTAAATTTTAAATGTTTTACACTGTAATCCATGTAATTAGTTTTCATGTCAAATAACTGGAGTGTAAGCAAAAAGTTTACCCATAATATCAATGAAATAAAGTCTCTATCTCTTTATGTTTGTTGCTTTTGAATGCTAATAAGAATAGTTTTAGAATATTTGTACTGACGTCGCACAACGATTGCCGTAGATTTTGTGTATACCTCAAATCTCTGTTTATTCCACCTTGGCTGTTACGTTTGTCCTTGCATCAGACAGCCACGGTAGACAACAACTCAAAAGGTATTTGTCCTCAAAGTTACCAGACGTAGGCAGCCAACCGCCTTTGCATCCGTTCCTATGTGGGCTGCTTAATACAGGTTTGGCTGTATATTTTTGTAATACAGAAGTTGCGATTTTGTACTTAAGCGGGTACGCATACGTGTAGGTTCAAGGAGCGTCTCATACGATAATATGCAGAACATTAAAAATCATTCACATAAAAGCTATGTTCTTGTTATGTATCAAGTAAAGACTATCAGCTGTAGGCTGGTCATTTTAACTTTTGGGGATGAACTAATTCGAACATAAACTTTTGGGTGTTGAATAAGTAGTATTAATGAAATGGAACACAGAAACAAAATCCTACACATTTTTGAGATGTTGCATCGGGAATTCTGAAATAATGTCTATTGTGTATCGTGACTGTTACTGTGTACCATATGCTGTATTTCCACTGTATACTATAGCATACATGTCTGCTTTGAATAGCAGAAAAAAAAGAAATAAGAGATAGTATAAGATTTCTGGTAAGAACTGGTAGACTTCATTTAGTATTTAAGCATCTTTTTACAAAAAGTTTTGGGTGTCAAAATTTAGAAAAGAGAATTTCTAAATGATTTCTTACACAAAGTCATTGGTATTTAAGTTAAAGAGAGTTGAACACCAAACATTTGTATATGAAAGTTAGAAGCAAGAAAATAACACTCGTAGCGGATTCGAATTTCAAAACTGAATTCATAATGTTACTGCATATTGGGGTACCTTATAAAGCCAATATTTGCCCGAAACTAATAAAAACAGCAATTATTTGTAAAATGTTTCTTGAACTTTTTTTATGATGTTAATAAAGAAATATACTAATCTTTCTTATTATTAATTTTATTTTAGATAAAGTTGCAATACTTTGGTAAATAAAAATCTAAAGGAAGCTGTCCTTGAATATCACCTGATTTTAAGAGTTTGGCTTGGAATGCTTTTGAGGATTTTTTTCTGTATTGCATAAGAAACTAAAGCTTATAAATTGCCAATAAAACTTCATGCTGAAATAAGTTTTAGGTTGGAATAAGCTTTTGCCATTGATACATTGATAATGCAACATGGTATGAAAACAAATAGAATAAAAGCCTGTTAAGCATGTGAAAAATGTGAAACTAAACTGTTCAAGGAAAAGTAATAATATCAATAAATCAACTTGTGTCTAAAATGTGGCTATGAAATAGAATCAAGAGGAATATCAGAATTTACTAGGAAAACTTACGCATTACTTTTTTTGGAATGACAAAAATGCATCTTTAGTAAATGATAATACTATTTGTCTGAAGAGCAAACGAGGCGGAATAAGTGTTCCAGATTTATGTGTAATCTAAACTAGTATAAATGTCAAAACAATTTATCAAATATTATATTCTGATATTCAAAATCTGGACCGCTGTTGGCAAATATTATTTGTAATCAGAAGATCAGCGTTTTTCACAAAACATATTTTATACGTAGGCATTCCTGTCTCGGCGGTTTAAGCTTCAGTGTGAAAACGTCTATTTCCGAATGAAAGTATACTACAACCGATAGTGATGAAATTAAGGCATGACACTTTAGAAATTAAGTGTAATCATCCAGTTAATCTTACAGAGCTTCAAAAAGTTAAGAAAAAAAAAAAACACCCCAAAACTTACAGTAGAATGTAAGCTGTATTAGGTGATTTCCAATTGTAAAAATATGGTCCAATTTTTACATATGAGCCGTGCCATGAGAAAACCAACATAGTGGCTTTGCGACCAGCATGGATCCAGACCAGCCTGCGCATCCGCGCAGTCTGGTCTGGATCCATGCTGTTCGCTTTCAAAGTCTATTGCAATTAGAGAAACTGTTAGCGAACAGCATGGATCCTGACCAGACTGCGCGGATGCGCAGGCTGGTCTGGATCCATGCTGGTCGCAAAGCCACTATGTTGGTTTTCCCATGGCACGGCTCATATTTTATGCTTCTTCGAAAGCAAAGCCACTTCAGTGGAAGTTTCTCCCAAGAATTATTTTGACAGAACACAAGTTACATTTGATGGGAATGTCAAACGGCCTTTATATCACATGGTAGGATAAAATGGAGAGTTAAAGGCATGTTTTTTTCTTTTTCCGGAAATAATAAACGTGCACAATTGATATGGACAAACTTATTTCCAGTGATAAGCTGTGTCACCAAACATTCATTTAAAAGTAAAATCCAAAATGATGAGATAACAACTTGATTTGGGCTTTCTATTCTCCGATTATGTACACGTATTGAATATGAATAATTCAGTACTACTAGTATTGTACAAGTAACTATATCGCATATCTGAAAAATATAAATGTCATACAGTATAAAAATATACCTGAACGAAAATGTATACATGTCTATTAAGATATTCCGCGTTATGCTCATTTTTATGAAAAAAAAATGAATACCCTTAATATCTCTGTGTTACAGAAATATTTTCATTCACTTAGTCTCTACTAGTATATTTATTATCATGTGTTTTCGTTTCCAGTAAGAGTAATACAAATGTGACTAACAACAGTAATTTTGCAACATACCTTTTTCAGGTTTGCTAATAAGTTAGCCGGGTCACTTTATTTTGAATTCATACAATAACATATAATACATGTTATCTTATATGCAGTAAAACATTTTATGTTTACATTTGTAGAGATAAATATGTGACACGTCTTTTTTTGTGTATTGACGCGGGAATGTTTGTGAACTCGACCTTCGGTCTTGGTATATCCCAAGGGCTTCTGCAGACGTTAATACCCATTACCATTTTGTTGTTCTTGGAAATAATATCCATAACCAGAGCCCAGAAGTCAACAACACCACTAAAAGCATGCACTGAAGATTTTAAACATTTTTTCTTATCTCCCGTTATTACAAACTTTACATTACCCATTACATTAACACACCTTGCCATTCTGTTGTTCTTGGAAATAATATCCATAACCAGGGCCCAGAAGTCAACAACACCCTAAAAAGCATGAACTGGAGTTTTTACAAACATTATACTACTCATTACATTACCCATTACTTTGCATAACTTAAAAATTTGGTACACATAAACAATTAGTTTGAACAATAAGAACTTTACGTTTGAATGATTTGAGTACGAACACATTTAGAGTATACGGATAATTTCTAACGTAGTGCTGAGCTTTCAAGATTAAAAAATGCATATGAATCCTGCGAAAAATCAGATAAAAACATACGACTGATACGCACCAAAATCATTAATATGATTCCTAAAAACATCAAACAAGTTACACGCGATTCTGATAATTCGCGGCGCTGACTTCGTAAAGGAGGGTAAACGAGAGAAGGGACTGCGTACATTGTTAGGAGCAGTGCATTTTGGGTTGATCCGTCTGTCCGTCTGCCAAAGGCCAAAAATGTAATGGACTACTTTTGACCCTTCGAAGTGGAATCATCTATCTATGCAAGCATATATTTTACCGAAAATACTTTATACTACCGTACATCAATGTATTCTACTCCAGATTTCAAACTGTATCCAGACCTTCATTTACATGTATGGTATGTTCAAGTGGTAGGACTCGAACTAGGTCGAAAACCTTACAGATATGGTCAAGATAGCGAAATATTTTAAGTTTGAATACTTCCCGGTCACCATCTATGACCTCTCCTCAAAATGAAGATCTGTCCAGGTACCAGATTTTGGTCAGACTCGTAACTACACGTTGATTTAGGGTATGTCTGTATTTCGTTGCCACATGTTTTCAAACTAGGTCGAAAACCTTTCAGACTTAAACATGGTTTAGGCACCTTGGGTCTTCCTCCAACATAAAAGCTGGGAAGTCGCCAAATGACCTATAATTGTGTTGGTGCGACATTTAAATAGAAAAAGTGGAAACTCTACAGGTCGCTCAATACGACAAAAACGAAAATGTTGCAGGCTCGGTTTGATTGAGCCTGTTCATGGACGGTAGTGGGTTGAGCAGAACTCAACATTTAAACATACTACTAGTGCAAAATTCAATTTAGAAACATCCACAGATGTAACCCAAGAAAATGAATAAATAAGCATGGTTTAAATAGTGATATTTTCTATGAGCTAACGCTGCCCGGACATCTTAGTTATACGAGGGCTACCCGGTGGATACATCAGGTACCTAATCTTGGCCAGGACCTATATATAAACGTACACTGTTGTAGTTTGTTACTCGAAATTTTGACTTAGTGACTCGAAATTTCGAGTTAATAAATCACATACACCTGGCACTAATGCTCTTCCGTACAATATACATTTGTTTTGTTGTAAATATAGGTTACGTATTTTTGTGTGTGTACAGTATATTGATGACACTTAAATAAGATACTACTACAACTACTTCCACTGCTATTTCTAGTAGTATTATAAGTACTTAATCTATTACTAGTACGATCAGAGTGTAATTATATCAATAACAAAACACAATTTCATACCGATTTAAAAATGTATGGCACAGATATGTTTGTGAAAAACATAAAACAAATACTTGGTGTGTCTATTTTGAAAATTACCTTTATCTTCTTTCATAATGGTATGTTAACACAAACAAAACATTTGTTAAAGTATATTTTCATAAAACAGAAATATTTTGTAACGATGACGTTCTTCAAATTATTCTTATCTAGTGAAACGACAACTTCTAACATTCTAAATTGTAAACCGTGTTTTGTTTGTCTGTGTCTATAACATAAGGAAATTTTTAAAACAATATATTTTTTTGATCTTTTGAAGAAAAGAATAGATAATAATCTGTTGTAGCTTTGAGATCAATAAAACTTGTGTTCATCATTTTTACAAATTTGTTATCAAGATCACGTTAAAAAACAAAAGTACTGCCAATTATCTTTTGTAAAAAAACAATAATGGACCCTAAAACGAAAAACATGTAAAGTAATGTGTAACTTAAAGCAATTGATTTTATGTTGTTGTTTTTTTTATGTTAACTAGACTAAAAATTTGTTTCTGATCATTAATCTGTGATTAGCCTTAAGCTGCACAACATTATTTTTGCTTAGTAATTGGGGAATAGCTTTCTGCCGTCCGTCCCTGATCCCACCCTGTCCTGTTTACGGAACCAATGAAATTGAAACTTAAAATATATTTACTGAATCAGAAAAAAATGTTCAAATAATCAGGTCCCCTTACTCTGACTTTCTACGAACAAAATTATCTTTCCTATTTCACTTGTACAATTTCCAAAAATTGATATTTTTTTCAATATTTCTGAAGTCAATCCATGCATTAAATTGTAATTTCATACAAATATTTTATATCTAAATGTCAGTTTATACAACAAGTGTCAACATTTTGCCTGTTATTCTGACAAAATAATAAACCATATTGACTTAGTAAATGTGACAAAATTGATGTTTTCTCTGAACATCTCTGAAACAAATAAAGGTATTGCATTGGAACTTCAAAACAGGATGAAACAGGATGAAAAGATTATAAATTCTTACGAACGTTAGTCCGCGACGGAGTGCAGTGTATGCACATTACATAACCCTGATAATACGGCATCTTCGCCTAAGCCAGCCATGCTGGTAACCAACACAATAGAATGCATCTACATCCTCCATGAAGGATGTTTTATCACCGCATATATAGGAGACCTGAACATGGCTGATCATACATTTGATGGAAACTTCACACCTATCAACTTCAGTAACTTTGCCTTAAATTTTAAACAGAATTAATCCCCCCTTTTTTTCTTAATTAATAAAGCAAATTATGGTGCTGTATTGCACCCCCACCCCTCCCTCTTCCTCTGAAACCAATGAAAGTATTGTATTAAATTTTAAATTTCCAAACAGGTTGTAAGAGTAGGGGGAAACTGCCGATCCGCCAATCCGCCAAAAGGTCATTGACCTTAGGTGTCCTTTGGTGACCCTAATCCGCCAATAGGTCATTGACCTTAGGTGTCCCTTGGTGACCCTAATCCGCCAGTCTTTAACCTTTAATGACCTCATCCACTGACCTTACCCGACCCTGATCCGTTATTGATCAGTCAGCCATTCTCATTTCAATGAAAACGCCTTTTTTAATTTTGGACCTGTGACCAGTTTTATTTGAGTGGATTTTTGGTATTTGAGATTGATATGTTTTAGTTTGGTACTCTTCTACAACAGTGCTTGATCTTAAAAGAACACATTAACGTATATAACATGGATTTGAGGCCTTATGATCCATATGATCGCATGCAGGATTCATTTTCCGATGAAGAAGGGAATAGACTACATTGGGTGCGGGAAGATGATGAAGTATTAAGTATATATTGGTGGCTATACCAGAGTCATAGATTTATGCTAAATGTTTTACGGAATTATCCAGACAGGTACATGACAGTAGGAAACATGCACTGGGATGAGGAACACTGCCTCTTCATACCTTATCTTATGCATAATCAAGCTAAAGACTTAGAGGACTATATACCAAGACAGTAATTTTGCTGACAGTCTTTTTAACTTGTATACCCTGTTGGAATTATCTGTGCTTTTAATTTATTTGCCTCACTCAGCTGAAAGAGTGCTAGTTAATATTTAAGGTGATATAGTATTTTCTATCATGGCGCAAGCACAGCTTAACGCAGTAAATTTTAAATTAAAAGAAGACTTGGATATTGTTTCTATAGACTGCTGCAATGATAAACCACGAGTGAAATGTATGCTTTCTAATGGATATTCATTGACTATAAAACCATGGAAAACTTCATCCATTATCATTTTAGAAAAAGACGGAAAGAAAACTAGATTACTAATTGATCTCTATTCAGGTCTGTGTGAATTGAAGGAAACGATTTTATTTCTACATTCACTGGTATCAAGAAAACGTTTTTTGTGATGGCAAAATATCATTTTTCACAATACATGTATTATCAGGATCGTGTAAATACATATACTCATTGGCCAGAACAGTTGATTCCTGATAAACTTAGTTTAGCAAAAGCTGGATTTTTCTATACAGCTATAGGGGATAAGGTCACGTGTTTCTGTTGTGGAGTTGGTTCGGATTTGGAAATTTCAATTCAAACAGTGATACTTTTGGATTTACTTCTTCAAACAGGGACATTTGGTCATAATATTTTGCGAAAATGGAGACCATGATTTTAGAATCATACTTTAAGATCATATATGCTAGAACCGTGTTGAACACTTTTAACCAAATAGTAAAGGAACAATGTTATGGATGTCAGAATGATCGCTGCAGTCAGACTGATCATATATGTATAATGCTCACTGAAAATGAGCAAATAGAATTATATTTTGAATTAATGTTGGAGAAGGTTGACTTTAACGAATTAATGTCTACATGGGAGCGAGCTGTAGAAGAACTCAATTTGCCTTCAGACATTATTTCATCTGTTAAAGTGCAGTACTCTTCGGAAGAATGGAAATCACACATTAACTCTAGTGCATGGATACAAGAACTAATGCAAACCGTATTAAGAATGAAATCTATTGATTCACGACTGTTACTAAGTGGAGAGAGTTTGGATGTACATGTTTGTGCCTCTCCTATGGAACATTGTGAAGAATGTTATAGAAAGGGGCAATGTAAATGCTGCACACTATGTCAACCGCACCAAAATCAGTCGGAAATGAATTATTGCTCTGATTGCATGGACAATTTTGAATAATTCTTTTCTAATTTTTCTGACTGTTATGAACTTATGAGACAAATGCATAACTTTCAGATATTTCTTTTTCATTATGTTTATATATTTATTCTTTATAGTATAAATAAAATATTTGCATAGCTTGATTTATGTTTCTTTTTTCTATAGTTTGATCATAAAAATATTCTATGTTTCGAGCAACCTAAACATACCTTTCAAATTCTATAAAACCCAAATTTTAGTCTTTTTTAAATTGAAAATACTTAAGCGATTATTGATAAAACAAAACAGGAATATATATATTTTTTTTGGTTGCAGATGTTTTCTCTGACATGATTAAAGTTTGACACGCCACATTATTTACCTCTAAAGAAAAAACAAATTATTGAGTTTGAAATCATTATAAGGTGTGAAGATGAAACTTTTGCATCATTTTTAAAGTCACCAGTGTACTTAACACTTCATTTAAAACGCTACCCGTTTTACAATAATTATGAATTACTCTAAGTTGTATATACCTGATCCGCAGAAATGGATTGAATTTTTAAAACATAATTCAACTAAAAGAAAAAATGCTCAAACTGGTGGTGGTAGAATGTTACACATGACTCCGCAAGGAATAGGAAAAGCTAGTAACGGATCAATTGAAGTTAAGTCAGTAGCTCCAGCGGAACAGACAGTTGAACAAGCTAAAAGTGAGGTGAAACGAGAGGATATAAATCCCTCAGCTATAGCAAAATCGTTTCATAAATCAAAAAGCAATACTCGAAAGCAGACCGAAAAGTTATCATCAAGGAATTACAGTAAATTAAGCATAGTGACAAAAGCTAAAAAATCTGTAAAAAACACTGCGAGGAAAGATAAAATATCTAAAAGAAAGAAAGCTAGCATATCTACGAAAAAAGCTAAAAAATCTACGAAAAAAGCTAGAAAATCAACGAAAAAAGCTGGAAAATCTAAGAAGACAGTGAAAAAAAACTATTATAAAACTGAAAGGACCTAAACAATTTACAAAAAAAGATATTTTGGGATCATAAATATGTCTATGATTAACGCAGAAAGTTTTCATGAAGGAATACCAAAAGGTCTGGCTTTATTTGATCTACCACCCACTCAAGTTACTGTTTCAGATGTCTTTTATGAAGAAATCAGACCCATATCACAGATTACAGATGACAGTCCCATCGAATTCAATATTAGCAGTCAAAATTCTATGGACTATGTTGATCTGAGTGGAAGTCAGCTATATCTTAAACTTGAGGTGATGCATTCTGATGGAAGTGTAATGATAAAAAATGATAAAACAGGACCAGTTAACCTATTTTTACAGGCCCTGTTCTCTTCAACAGAGGTTACACTGCAAAATAAAGGGTGATTACATGTAACTACAATCCTTATTGCGCTATGTTCCAGACATTATTGAATTATGGTCAGGATGCTAAATCATCTCAACTTTCATCGCAGTTGTTTTATAAAGATGATAATGATCATCCGGATGATCCATCTGCATCAGGCGGGAATAATGGGCTTTTTATTAGATCGATCTACATTGCAGAATCTAAAACTCTAGACTTACAAGGACCAATATATCATGACTTATTTTCTATGTCGAGATATCTATTAAATCAAACTGATGTTAAATTGAAGATGTATAGATCTCAACCTGCTTTTAGCCTTTGTTCAGGTGAAAGTTCACCAAATTATAAGATAGACATTTTGGATGCTTATTTGTTGGTTAAAAAGGTTAGACTAAACCCAGCAATTATTATTGGTCATTCCGAACTATTAAAAAGTACCAATGCAAAATATCCCTTTAATCGAACTGAGTGTAGAGTGCAAAGTATTGCCCAGGGTAGTACTTCATTTAACTGGGAAAGTATATTTTCCGGTAAAAAACCAAATCGTGTAGTTGTAGCCTTTGTAAAATCTAATGCTTTGTCGGGAAATTATAGTGAAAATCCTTTCAATTTTTTAAACTGTGGAATACGTAGCATATGTTTATATGCAGATGGTATACCTGTAATGGGAAATCCTTTGAAGCTAGATTTTTCCAAGGCTCAAGGTGAAACTGTAATGCGGGCCTATGTCAATATGCTTCTTACGACTGGAATCTGGAACAAAAACATTGGAAATGATATTAACAGACAAGATTTTATAACCGGCAGTACACTGTTCTGCTTTCAACTAGAACCAAATTTTCCAGATGATGGAGAATATCTCTCATTAGTCAAGACTGGTAACGTGCGACTGGACGTACAGTTTAGCACACCTTTGAGTGATAAGTGTTTACAAACATTTCATACTTTTTTAAGTTAGAATTATTTCCTTAGATAACAAATTCACTCCCTGAAATTAGCTCCTTAAATGTAAAACTCATTCGAATAATTAGAAAAAACTATGATTGATTAAATTTTATTTTTCAGAAACAATAAGCTGTCTCATATACAGTGAAAGTCCTAGTTTATTCCAGCTAAACGGAGCCCGTGACGTCATTACAGAATGAATGCAGGTGAAATACAGTGCATCATAAACTGTGACATGTTATTAAAAAAGCATATTTTTTCAAATGTGTTTGGTGCTGACGAACTACCACAGAAACTCACCAGTTTTCCATGCGGGTTTATTGCAAATTCACAGCCTCGTTCTCAAACAGGACAACATTGGCTCGCATTTTACTTCCCTGCGAGAGATAAAGTGGAATTTTTTGATAGCTATGGTGAAAAACCGAACTACTACAATAACATTTTCCTTAGATATTTGCGTGCATTTTCAAACATCAAGCTTAATAATGTACAACTACAGAGCAATTTTTCTGATGTATGTGGTTTATACTGCTTGTTTTTTCTTAGACAGAGGTTACAGAATAGGAGCATGACAGACATTACTTCAATGTTTTCCAAACATTTGACTGCAAATGATGTATTCATTTTTGAATTTATGTCTAATGTATTTTGTTATTGTGAAAGCATATGTCATGTATATACACAGTCTTGTAAACCAAAAATAAATATTCTTTAGACAATTTTGTTGCTTTTTATATGATTTTTAAAATAATTTATTCCACTGGTATAAATAACGTGATATATTTTTCTTAATTTTATTGCCTACTCAGGAAACAAAATGAGTGAACCAGTTATTAAATTTGAAAGTCCTACAACATGTATTATAGCAGGAAGTACAGGAAGTGGAAAATCAACCTTTCTCTTTAAGCTTTTAAAACATGCGGATGCTATGTTTCAATCATCACCCAAAAAAATATTCTATTGTTATGGTATATTTCAAAATTTGTATGAGGATATGAAGGAACAAATACCTAAGATAGAGTTTTTCAATGGATTACCATCGCAAGAAGACATGGAAGCATGGACTAGTAATAATTCCCACAACATTATTGTTTTAGATGATTTGATGGGTAAGGCCTCAGAAAGCTCAAATATTGCAGACCTGTTTACCCAGTTCAGTCATCATTTAAACTTTACAGTGTTTTTTATTACACAAAATGTATATTCTAGTGGAAAACAGTTCCGCACGATTTCCCTAAACTCTCACTACTTTATTTTATTTAAAAATCAGAGAGACAAAATGCAAATTCAAACATTTGGCAAGCAATTATTTTTAGGGAATTTAGATTATTTTATTCAAGCTTATTCAATGGCAACTGACAGAAAATATGGCTACCTGCTTATTGACATTTCTCCACATTCCAACCCATCATATAAACTTCGAACGGACATCCTTCCAGATCAGACTACAATTGTCTATCATCCTAAAAACAAAACATGAGTGAACTGGTTAGAAAAGAAAGGTATTTTATTCAATTATTGCTTAGTACTGATTCGAAACAGCAAAAGGCATTGATAAACACTATTACAACCTCTCAAATTAAAGCTGTTGTGCAAATAATTTACAATGTGCTGCAGGGTGTAGTAAACATCAGAAGTGAGGATATAAAACGCTTAAAAAAGAATAAAACTGCTATTCGTGAATTTGTTAGCAGGGGAGTTTCAATAAAACGCAGGAAACAGTTATTTTTAAGAAATTTTAGAAACATTTTATTTTTACTTAAAGCTTGTGAAAAGGAATTATGGTTGAAGAGTTAGTTCTTATACCCAAAATTAAATATGACAATATGCTTAGTGAACTAGAAAACATACATTTACAACAAAAGACATTCCCAGACAATGCTGTGAATGCAAATCAATCTCAGGATAATCACTCTTATCCTCAACAAACAGGAGGTGGATTGAAAACAGAAGAAAATGTATCAAAGGTACATCAACAACAAGTAATAGATCACCCGTCCACATTTTATGTTAAACGAACATTATCTGAATTGAATCTTAAAAAAGGCGGTGAAAGGAAATCAGAGGCAATCAAGTGGATTGATTATCAGATATAACTTAACCAATCAGTGTACTTTCTACATTTTCATCAATAAAAAGCTAGCATAAAAACCTAGTATCAAAAATAAATTATCATTAAGACTGTAGCTAAACATGTCGCAGGATCGATTTATCTCTGCATTAATTGAAAGCTACCCAGAAGGGTCTGCAAAACTTGAAAATGAAATTCGGACTTTAAAAAGAAAATTAGATGATGTGGACTTTAGTGATATTGATGAGGATGAGTATTGTAGATTGCTTAATTCTGTTGAGGAAGATCTAAAAAAGAATCCTCATCCGAAGAATCAACAGAGTGGGTATACATATCAGTGTGACACTTGTGATAAAAGTTTCAATAGGAAAACCAATCTAACACGACATAAGTTAAGCCATAAATCTTCATTTAAATGTGGGATATGTCATAAAAGATTTAAAAGGCTCGATTATTTAAGCAAACATCAGAAGAGAACTCATGGAATTGATCAATCAAAAATGTATGACAAGAACTGTTATATAAAATCAAAATTTGCATGCAATCATTGTAATGAGGAATTTAATACCTATGACATCCTCTTTCAACACGTTACAAATACTCATCCGTTGAGTTCCACTCAAGCTGGCGGTAGAAAACCATTAGTTGAAAAATCAACAAATGATGGGAATACATCTGGAACAAAATCTTCATATCATCAAACACTTGGACAGAGTGCTTCAAAAACACATAAAAATGTAGAACAAAGTGCTTTACAAAACACAGTTAAAGACAGGATTATATATCCCAGAAACGATGAACAGTATGACTTACTAACATTTTTCGCTAATACTAGTGATGAAATTTCTCAGTTTTTAATTAGCAGACTAAAACAACAGGGAATTAAATGGCATCTTTCAGTGCAGGTGGAACTGATTAGGGAAGATGCTGACGGGAATGTTCTTGCCACCAGTGAACCTCATTTCAGAAGTTTAACTTATTCTGCTCTCAATGTGGACACATTTTCAGAACATGATTTAAACGAGGCTTTCCATAAAATATCAAAAAGTCTGGAGGCATACCTCAAAGACTCATCTGGATGGAGTATCCGTAAGGTGATTCATCTCAGGGTTTTAACTGTAATTTACTCTCCGCTTGGAGGATCTAGCTATATAACACTTCCAGAGACACTAGCGAAATCAAACTGTATTTTAAACATAGAAAATTTAGATGATGAGAAGTGTTTTGTTTATAGTGTGCTTGCTTCGATTCACCCGCCTGCGTTTCAACCTGAAATGGTAAATCATTATATACCCTATGAAAATGAATTAAATATGAAGGGTATAACATATCCAGTTACAATCAATCAAATTGATAAGTTTGAAACACAGAATGAAAACATTTCAATTAATGTGTTCACATTTGAAGAAAAAGAAATTTTACCCTTAAAAATTACTAAACAAAATAAGAGAATCCATCACATTAATTTGCTTTTATTACAAAATGAAAAAACATCTCATTATTGTCTGATTGACAATTTAAATAAATTTCTAAGTAGATTAAAATCGCATGCACATAAATATTATGCTTGCAACTACTGTTTACATATGTTTTCCAAACAGTCTTTATTAGATGAACATATTCCATATTGCATGACACATGGAGCTCAAAAAGTAGAACTAACGACTGAGCACAATGCTCTGTTAGAGTTTAAAGATTATGAAAAACTTTAAAGGTACCTTTTGTGATATATGCTGATTTTGAAACTTTGAATAGGAAACTAGAGACTCCTGCTATAGATGAAATTCAGACAAGCACCACAGCCACAACACTATTAACTCCATGTAGTTTCGGTTATAAAGTTGTTAGCATGAATCCTCAGTATACCAAATCCACAGTCATTTATCGAGGTCAGGATGCTGTTGAAAAATTAATTGAATGTCTGTTAAAAGAAATGGAGGAAATAGAGCAAATACTACAAAATGTTCAACCATTAGATTTAACTAAAGATGATTATAAACTATTTTATAGGACGGATAGTTGTTGTATTTGTCAAAGGTTATTTAAGCAAAATGAGCAGCGTGCACGTCATCATGATCATTTCACAGGTCAATTTATTGGAGCCGCACACATGAACTGTAATTTACAATGCAAACAAGCTAAATTTATCCCGGTTATATTCCATGGACTTAGAAATTTTGATGCACACTGTTTATGTCAAAGCATAGGTATCTTTAAAGACAGGCAGATAAAATGCATACCACAGAATATGGAGAGATATGTTAGTTTTTCATTAGACAATTTGCGTTTCATTGATAGTTTTCAATTTCTACCATGTGACCTGTGAAATGATCATGATGACGTGCACGCTGCTCATTTTGCTTAAATAACCTTTGACAAATACAACAACTATCCGTCCTATAAAATAGTTTATAATCATCTTTAGTTAAATCTAATGGTTGAACATTTTGTAGTATTTGCTCTATTTCCTCCATTTCTTTTAACAGACATTCAATTAATTTTTCAACAGCATCCTGACCTCGATAAATGACTGTGGATTTGGTATACTGAGGATTCATGCTAACAACTTTATAACCGAAACTACATGGAGTTAATAGTGTTGTGGCTGTGGTGCTTGTCTGAATTTCATCTATAGCAGGAGTCTCTAGTTTCCTATTCAAAGTTTCAAAACCAGCATATATCACAAAAGGTACCTTTAAAGTTTTTTCATAATCTTTAAACTCTAACAGAGCATTGTGCTTAGTCGGTAGTTCTACTTTTTGAGCTCCATGTGTCATGCAATATGGAATATGTTCATCTAATAAAGACTGTTTGGAAAACATATGTAAACAGTAGTTGCAAGCATAATATTTATGTGCATGCGATTTTAATCTACTTAGAAATTTATTTAAATTGTCAATCAGACAATAATGAGATGTTTTTTCATTTTGTAATAAAAGCAAGTTAATGTGATGGATTCTCTTATTTTGTTTAGTAATTTTTAAGGGTAAAATTTCTTTTTCTTCAAATGTGAACACATTAATTGAAATGTTTTCATTCTGTGTTTCAAACTTATCAATTTGATTGATTATAACTGGATATGTTATACCCTTCATATTTAATTCATTTTCATAGGGTATATAATGATTTACCATTTCAGGTTGAAACGCAGGCGGGTGAATCGAAGCAAGCACACTATAAACAAAACACTTCTCATCATCTAAATTTTCTATGTTTAAAATACAGTTTGATTTCGCTAGTGTCTCTGGAAGTGTTATATAGCTAGATCCTCCAAGCGGAGAGTAAATTACAGTTAAAACCCTGAGATGAATCACCTTACGGATACTCCATCCAGATGAGTCTTTGAGGTATGCTTCCAGACTTTTTGATATTTTATGGAAAGCCTCGTTTAAATCATGTTCTGAAAATGTGTCCACATTGAGAGCAGAATAAGTTAAACTTCTGAAATGAGGTTCACTGGTGGCAAGAACATTCCCGTCAGCATCTTCCCTAATCAGTTCCACCTGCACTGAAAGATGCCATTTAATTCCCTGTTGTTTTAGTCTGCTAATTAAAAACTGAGACATTTCATCACTAGTATTAGCGAAAAATGTTAGTAAGTCATACTGTTCATCGTTTCTGGGATATATAATCCTGTCTTTAACTGTGTTTTGTAAAGCACTTTGTTCTACATTTTTATGTGTTTTTGAAGCACTCTGTCCAAGTGTTTGATGATATGAAGATTTTGTTCCAGATGTATTCCCATCATTTGTTGATTTTTCAACTAATGGTTTTCTACCGCCAGCTTGAGTGGAACTCAACGGATGAGTATTTGTAACGTGTTGAAAGAGGATGTCATAGGTATTAAATTCCTCATTACAATGATTGCATGCAAATTTTGATTTTATATAACAGTTCTTGTCATACATTTTTGATTGATCAATTCCATGAGTTCTCTTCTGATGTTTGCTTAAATAATCGAGCCTTTTAAATCTTTTATGACATATCCCACATTTAAATGAAGATTTATGGCTTAACTTATGTCGTGTTAGATTGGTTTTCCTATTGAAACTTTTATCACAAGTGTCACACTGATATGTATACCCACTCTGTTGATTCTTCGGATGAGGATTCTTTTTTAGATCTTCCTCAACAGAATTAAGCAATCTACAATACTCATCCTCATCAATATCACTAAAGTCCACATCATCTAATTTTCTTTTTAAAGTCCGAATTTCATTTTCAAGTTTTGCAGATCCTTTTGGGTAGCTTTCAATTAATGCAGAAATAAATCGATCCTGCGACATGTTTAGCTACAGTCTTAATGACAATTTATTTTTGATACTAGGTTTTTATGCTAGCTTTTTATTGATGAAAATGTAGAAAGTACACTGATTGGTTAAGTTATATCTGATAATCAATCCACTTGATTGCCTCTGATTTCCTTTTACCGCCTTTTTTAAGATTCAATTCAGATAATTTTCGTTTAACATAAAATGTGGACGGGTGATCTATTACTTGTTGTTGATGTACCTTTGATACATTTTCTTCTGTTTTCAATCCACCTCCTGTTTGTTGAGGATGAGAGTGATTATCCTGAGATTGATTTGCATTCACAGCATTGTCTGGGAATGTCTTTTGTTGTAAATGTATGTTTTCTAGTTCACTAAGCATATTGTCATATTTAATTTTGGGTATAAGAACTAACTCTTCAACCATAATTCCTTTTCACAAGCTTTAAGTAAAAATAAAATGTTTCTAAAATTTCTTAAAAATAACTGTTTCCTGCGTTTTATTGAAACTCCCCTGCTAACAAATTCACGAATAGCAGTTTTATTCTTTTTTAAGCGTTTTATATCCTCACTTCTGATGTTTACTACACCCTGCAGCACATTGTAAATTATTTGCACAACAGCTTTAATTTGAGAGGTTGTAATAGTGTTTATCAATGCCTTTTGCTGTTTCGAATCAGTACTAAGCAATAATTGAATAAAATACCTTTCTTTTCTAACCAGTTCACTCATGTTTTGTTTTTAGGATGATAGACAATTGTAGTCTGATCTGGAAGGATGTCCGTTCGAAGTTTATATGATGGGTTGGAATGTGGAGAAATGTCAATAAGCAGGTAGCCATATTTTCTGTCAGTTGCCATTGAATAAGCTTGAATAAAATAATCTAAATTCCCTAAAAATAATTGCTTGCCAAATGTTTGAATTTGCATTTTGTCTCTCTGATTTTTAAATAAAATAAAGTAGTGAGAGTTTAGGGAAATCGTGCGGAACTGTTTTCCACTAGAATATACATTTTGTGTAATAAAAAACACTGTAAGTTTAAATGATGACTGAACTGGGTAAACAGGTCTGCAATATTTGAGCTTTCTGAGGCCTTACCCATCAAATTATCTAAAACAATAATGTTGTGGGAATTATTACTAGTCCATGCTTCCATGTCTTCTTGCGATGGTAATCCATTGAAAAACTCTATCTTAGGTATTTGTTCCTTCATATCCTCATACAAATTTTGAAATATACCATAACAATAGAATATTTTTTGGGTGATGATTGAAACATAGCATCCGCATGTTTTAAAAGCTTAAAGAGAAAGGTTGATTTTCCACTTCCTGTACTTCCTGCTATAATACATGTTGTAGGACTTTGAAATTTAATAACTGGTTCACTCATTTTGTTCCCTGAGCAGGCAATAAAATTAAGAAAAATATATCACGTTATTTATACCAGTGGAATTAATTATTTTAAAAATCATATAAAAAGCAACAAAATTGTCTAAAGAATATTTATTTTTGGTTTACAAGACTGTGTATATACATGACATATGCTTTCACAATAACAAAATACATTAGACATAAATTAAAAAATGACTACATCATTTGCAGTCAAATGTTTGGAAAACATTGAAATAATGTCTGTCATGCTCCTATTCTGTAACCTCTGTCTAAGAAAAAACAAACAGTATAAACCACATACATCAGAAAAATTGCTCTGTAGTTGTACATTATTAAGCTTGATGTTTGAAAATGCACGCAAATATCTAGGGAAAATGTTATTGTAGTAGTTCGGTTTTTCACCATAGCTATCAAAAAATTCCACTTTATCTCTCGCAGGGAAGTAAAATGCGAGCCAATGTTGTCCTGTTTGAGAACGAGGCTGTGAATTTGCAATAAACCCGCATGGAAAACTGGTGAGTATCTGTGGTAGTTCGTCAGCACCAAACACATTTGAAAAAATATGCTTTTTTAATAACATGTCACAGTTTATGATGCACTGTATTTCACCTGCATTCATTCTGTAATGACGTCACGGGCTCCGTTTAGCTGGAATAAACTAGGACTTCCACTGTATATGAGACAGCTTATTGTTTCTGAAAAATAAAATTTAATCAATCATAGTTTTTTCTAATTATTCGAATGAGTTTTACATTTAAGGAACTAATTTCAGGGAGTGAATTTGTTTTCTAAGGAAATAATTCTAACTTAAAAAAGTATGAAATGTTTGTAAACACTTACCACTCAAAGGTGTGCTAAACTGTACGTCCAGTCGCACGTTACCAGTCTTGACTAATGAGAGATATTCTCCATCATCTGGAAAATTTGGTTCTAGTTGAAAGCAGAACAGTGTACTGCCGGTTATAAAATCTTGTCTGTTAATATCATTTCCAATGTTTTTGTTCCAGATTCCAGTCGTAAGAAGCATATTGACATAGGCCCGCATTACAGTTTCACCTTGAGCCTTGGAAAAATCTAGCTTCAAAGGATTTCCCATTACAGGTATACCATCTGCATATAAACATATGCTACGTATTCCACAGTTTAAAAAATTGAAAGGATTTTCACTATAATTTCCCGACAAAGCATTAGATTTTACAAAGGCTACAACTACACGATTTGGTTTTCTACCGGAAAATATACTTTCCCAGTTAAATGAAGTACTACCCTGGGCAATACTTTGCACTCTACACTGAGTTCGATTAAAGGGATATTTTGCATTGGTACTTTTTAATAGTTCGGAATGACCAATAATAATTGCTGGGTTTAGTCTAACCTTTTTAACCAACAAATAAGCATCCAAAATGTCTATCTTATAATTTGGTGAACTTTCACCTGAACAAAGGCTAAAAGCAGGTTGAGATCTATACATCTTCAATTTAACATCAGTTTGATTAATTAGATATCTCGACATAGAAAATAAGTCATGATATATTGGTCCTTGTAAGTCTAGAGTTTTAGATTCTGCAATGTAGATCGATCTAATAAAAAGCCCATTATTCCCGCCTGATGCAGATGGATCATCCGGATGATCATTATCATCTTTATAAAACAACTGCGATGAAAGTTGAGATGATTTAGCATCCTGACCATAATTCAATAATGTCTGGAACATAGCGCAATAAGGATTGTAGTTACATGTAATCACCGCTTTATTTTGCAGTTTAACCTCTGTTGAAGAGAACAGGGCCTGTAAAAATAGGTTAACTGGTCCTGTTTTATCATTTTTTATCATTACACTTCCATCAGAATGCATCACCTCAAGTTTAAGATATAGCTGACTTCCACTCAGATCAACATAGTCCATAGAATTTTGACTGCTAATATTGAATTCGATGGGACTGTCATCTGTAATCTGTGATATGGGTCTGATTTCTTCATAAAAGACATCTGAAACAGCAACTTGAGTGGGTGGTAGATCAAATAAAGCCAGACCTTTTGGTATTCCTTCATGAAAACTTTCTGCGTTAATCATAGACATATTTATGATCCCAAAATATCTTTTTTTTGTAAATTGTTTAGGTCCTTTCAGTTTTATAATAGTTTTTTTCACTGTCTTCTTAGATTTTCCAGCTTTTTTCGTTGATTTTCTAGCTTTTTTCGTAGATTTTTTAGCTTTTTTCGTAGATATGCTAGCTTTCTTTCTTTTAGATATTTTATCTTTCCTCGCAGTGTTTTTTACAGATTTTTTAGCTTTTTTCACTATGCTTAATTTACTGTAATTCCTTGATGATAACTTTTCGGTCTGCTTTCGAGTATTGCTTTTTGATTTATGAAACGATTTTGCTATAGCTGAGGGATTTATATCCTCTCGTTTCACCTCACTTTTAGCTTGTTCAACTGTCTGTTCCGCTGGAGCTACTGACTTAACTTCAATTGATCCGTTACTAGCTTTTCCTATTCCTTGCGGAGTCATGTGTAACATTCTACCACCACCAGTTTGAGCATTTTTTCTTTTAGTTGAATTATGTTTTAAAAATTCAATCCATTTCTGCGGATCAGGTATATACAACTTAGAGTAATTCATAATTATTGTAAAACGGGTAGCGTTTTAAATGAAGTGTTAAGTACACTGGTGACTTTAAAAATGATGCAAAAGTTTCATCTTCACACCTTATAGTGATTTCAAACTCAATAATTTGTTTTTTCTTTAGAGGTAAATAATGTGGCGTGTCAAACAGATAATCCCATGCATTGGTTGAGTTTTTCCATACAGTTCTCAAAACAGGTTGCTCACTTCCTAACACTATACTTTCCTTACAGATGTTTGATGTTATGTAAAGTATATCATTCTTTCCAGATTTAGTCTTTTTGCCTTGTTTATTAAACTGTGCGTGGAATTCTACAAGAGCAACTTTCCATAACCCATCAAAATTCAGAGGTGTATTTAAATGGATTTTGAATTTATATGCTTTATTGTCTGAAAAGTAAGCGTCACTCTCATCACTTTTAATGTGAATATATCTATCCATCATTTTGATTCCTTAACGTCATCAGCGTTAACCCATGAATTAAATTTATCATCATAGTCTTGCCATTTTATAAGATATTGCATCTTACCCTTAACTTTACGTTTTCGTAAAATCTTTTCAACATACCAAAGGCTGTCTTCATTTTTGTCTACTTTTTGCAGTTCGGCATTATAAAAAGAGCCAGTGATGTTATCGTTTTTTAAATCAGTTAACTTATACATGGGAATTCCTTGTTTTCTATGCCTACTTAAAATTTTGAAAACCTCTGATGTGAATTGTTGCTCATAATGTTTTCGAAATGGATGTTTTAAATGGCTGATCCTAACAAAATCCCCAATATTAAACTTGTAAGGGATGAATTTTCTTGATGATGATTTTTTCAAGTACATATGCGTCCATATATCGCTCTCATTCGATGAATCAATTTCGGATGGGGCTAAACTTTTCAGACTCGAATGCGGTGAATTATTATATTTTTTTACAATATCATCTAGATTATTTATGTATTTATAACTCCGCTTTTGTCGCATCATTCTATACATCATAGAGCGTATTGTTCTTTGTACGCGTTCGACAAAATTAGCCTTGGGAGTATTTTGTGTGAGGAAGTAATGTATACCATTGTCACTTAAATATTTTTTAACCAGTTTATTATTGAATTCTGACCCCTTGTCACTCCTCACTTTCAATGGTTTTCTCTCCCTAAACACATTTTGTATGGCGTGTAAAACAGTCTTTGATGTTTTGTCTTTCAGTGGTTCAATCCATAAGTAACGTGAAAATATATCGATCACAAACAACAAATATTTAATTCCGTTATTTTCTTTTGACAGATTTCCTACAGACATGAGATCTACATCAAACTGTTCATCAATGGAAGAGACTCGGACTGCAGCCGTTTTAAATTTTCTATGGACTTGTTTAGATGTAGCATAACTATCTTGTTTATACAACCATTTTCTTATGAACTTTTCTGTGAACACACCAGGATATTTCTTATTAATCGTTGTATACAATTGTTTTGATCCTCTAAACGATGATGGATTTTTTACATTAAAGTAGTAATTTTGTAAAAGTTGTTCTTTATTCTGTTTACTAGTATCCATTGGAAGGATTAAATTTACAATGAGACAAATTAGACATTTGTCCCGTTTTATGGAGGTGATGGGAGTTTGGAGAATTGTGATTTAGATATTTTATGTATCGAGCAATTTACTCATGTCAGAGAAAACATCTGCAACCAAAAAAAATATATATATTCCTGTTTTGTTTTATCAATAATCGCTTAAGTATTTTCAATTTAAAAAAGACTAAAATTTGGGTTTTATAGAATTTGAAAGGTATGTTTAGGTTGCTCGAAACATAGAATATTTTTATGATCAAACTATAGAAAAAAGAAACATAAATCAAGCTATGCAAATATTTTATTTATACTATAAAGAATAAATATATAAACATAGTGAAAAAAGAAATATCTTCAAGTTATGCATTTGTCTCATAAGTTCATAACAGTCAGAAAAATTAGAAAAGAATTATTCAAAATTGTCCATGCAAACAGAGCAATAATTCATTTCCGACTGATTTTGGTGCGGTTGACATAGTGTGCAGCATTTACATTGCCCCTTTCTATAACATTCTTCACAATGTTCCATAGGAGAGGCACAAACATGTACATCCAAACTCTCTCCACTTAGTAACAGTCGTGAATCAATAGATTTCATTCTTAATACGGTTTGCATTAGTTCTTGTATCCATGCACTAGAGTTAATGTGTGATTTCCATTCTTCCGAAGAGTACTGCACTTTAACAGATGAAATAATGTCTGAAGGAAAATTGAGTTCTTCTACAGCTCGCTCCCATGTAGACATTAATTCGTTAAAGTCAACCTTCTCCAACATTAATTCAAAATATAATTCTATTTGCTCATTTTCAGTGAGCATTATACATATATGATCAGTCTGACTGCAGCGATCATTCTGACATCCATAACATTGTTCCTTTACTATTTGGTTAAAAGTGTTCAACACGGTTCTAGCATATATGATCTTAAAGTATGATTCTAAAATCATGGTCTCCATTTTCGCAAAATATTATGACCAAATGTCCCTGTTTGAAGAAGTAAATCCAAAAGTATCACTGTTTGAATTGAAATTTCCAAATCCGAACCAACTAGGTGATGTTATGTTGACTTGTGGCTGAATGCCTTGACCAGTCATCTTTAAATACTCACAATGGTTTGAATGTTTATAATGCTCCTCCCATGGTTCGTCTGTGGTTTTCCATTGGTGTAGAGAAACACCACAACAGAAACACGTGACCTTATCCCCTATAGCTGTATAGAAAAATCCAGCTTTTGCTAAACTAAGTTTATCAGGAATCAACTGTTCTGGCCAATGAGTATATGTATTTACACGATCCTGATAATACATGTATTGTGAAAAATGATATTTTGCCATCACAAAAACGTTTTCTTGATACCAGTGAATGTAGAAATAAAATCGTTTCCTTCAATTCACACAGACCTGAATAGAGATCAATTAGTAATCTAGTTTTCTTTCCGTCTTTTTCTAAAATGATAATGGATGAAGTTTTCCATGGTTTTATAGTCAATGAATATCCATTAGAAAGCATACATTTCACTCGTGGTTTATCATTGCAGCAGTCTATAGAAACAATATCCAAGTCTTCTTTTAATTTAAAATTTACTGCGTTAAGCTGTGCTTGCGCCATGATAGAAAATACTATATCACCTTAAATATTAACTAGCACTCTTTCAGCTGAGTGAGGCAAATAAATTAAAAGCACAGATAATTCCAACAGGGTATACAAGTTAAAAAGACTGTCAGCAAAATTACTGTCTTGGTATATAGTCCTCTAAGTCTTTAGCTTGATTATGCATAAGATAAGGTATGAAGAGGCAGTGTTCCTCATCCCAGTGCATGTTTCCTACTGTCATGTACCTGTCTGGATAATTCCGTAAAACATTTAGCATAAATCTATGACTCTGGTATAACCACCAATATATACTTAATACTTCATCATCTTCCCGCACCCAATGTAGTCTATTCCTTTCTTCATCGAAAAATGAATCCTGCATGCGATCATATGGATCATAAGGCCTCAAATCCATGTTATATACGTTAATGTGTTCTTTTAAGATCAAGCACTGTTGTAGAAGAGTACCAAACTAAAACATATCAATCTCAAATACCAAAAAAAAATCCACTCAAATAAAACTGGTCACATGTTGAAAATTAAAAAAGGCGCTTTCATTGAAATGAGAATGGCTGACTGATCAATAACGGATCAGGGTCGGGTAAGGTCAGTGGATGAGGTCATTAAAGGTTAAGGACTGGCGGATTAGGGTCACCAAGGGACACCTAAGGTCAATGACCTATTGGCGGATTAGGGTCACCAAAGGACACCTAAGGTCAATGACCTTTTGGCGGATTGGCGGATCGGCAGTTTCCCCCTACTTGTAAGGTTCATAAGGCAAGTTCATATACAAGGTCTCAAAATTCTGACTTTTATTTTGACAACAATTATTCCCTTTTGGTACATGGAAATGTCCTTAAAGTGCATTTCCCTTCAATGAAACCTACGCATCTTCACACAATTTGGAATCATAATGCAGTAATACAAAATTCACGTAATGTTTTATATAAGCTCTGTGTTTTATTTTGAAAAAGTATTTCCACCTTTTGAGCTTTCGGGTAGGGCTTAAGCAAAATTATTGTTTCTTTTAAATAGCTCTGAAACCAATGAAGGTATTTCATTATGTTGCCCCCGCTGGGGAAGACATATTGTTTTGCCCTGTAGTCCGTCCGTCACACTTTATTTCCACCCAATATATTAAGAAGTATTTCACCTAGAATCTTCAAGCTCCATAGAGTAATAGGGCTTATATAGTAGATGACCACTATTGCTTTTGATGTCACTCCATCAAAAGTCAATGTCACAGGGGTCTGATTATGGAAAACCGTTTCCGATCAATAACTTGAGAACAATTTGGCCCAGAACCTTCAAACTTCATCCCATCGTTTTTAGGGCTACTTGATCGGAGGTCAAAGTCACAGTGTCTGACCATGGAAAACAGTTTCCGATCCATAACTTGACATAAAACCTTCAAACTTCGTGGGGTGATAAGGCTTACGCAGTAAATGACCCATATTGATTTTGGGGTCATTCGATCAAAGGTCAAGGGCACAGGGAACGGAACATGGAAAACAGTTTCCGATCCATAGCTTGAGAACCACTTGACCTACAACAGTCTCGTATTCGAAGGTCAAGGTTCCAGAAAACCATGGAAAACAGTAACATGTCTATATACGAGGAACTTAAAGGTGGATAATCAGGCCATGTAACGGATTTGTTCGAAACTTTAGCATCTGATCATTTACACTCATTTATGTTCACTTAACACTTAATACAAATTAGATTTTCACTGGAGGTATTTTTAAAATTTCATTTTCCTATCCTGGTTGCCCAACCAAGATAGAGTTATTTTATCATAAGTATAAATTTGATAAACATACTTTGCCTAAGGAAATGTATAAATATTAGACATATTGTAATATA
Organism: Mercenaria mercenaria; assembly: GCF_021730395.1. NCBI lineage: Eukaryota > Metazoa > Mollusca > Bivalvia > Venerida > Veneridae > Mercenaria > Mercenaria mercenaria. The sequence goes on from NW_026463723.1 coordinate 37,975, forward strand.
TTTGTAAAATATTTGCATTAAAAATTATGTATTTAGATGGAATTCATTAGAAACGCAAGTTTGAAAAATTATTATTACCTCCCTTTGCCTATCTTGGTTGCGCAACCAAGATAGATTGGAAATAAATGAATTCAGAAGCTACACACAGCTTTTAAACTTGCATTTCGGTTCAGATTGTTCAATAGTTGATATGTCTATCAAATGCAAATGTAAAACTAGACATTGTATTGAAATAAAAAGAAATACCCAGCTTTTTATATACTTTCATATTAAAGGGGAGTAGTTATAAAATTTTATAAAAATAATAAAATATACATTTCAGATAGGAATCTAACTCTATGTAATCGGTATTTTTCTTCCTTAAATAATTCTCTACCAGAATATACAAAAAGTAAAAAATGTCATTAAATGTTGTTTAAATGTGATTGACCACCTTTAAAGGCACAACAAACATAACTTTGCCGTGAATATTAAAAGGATCATGTCCGTTTTCGCATTTTCGTCCTACATTTAAGAAATAACTTTAACTTCATTGAAAGGAATTTAATATGACCTGACACAGAAAAAGATCAGTGAACAGAACAAGTCCCATAACTGATTTTATTCAAAGTTGTGTTATTTTCTATCTGTATTTAATTTTTAGCATTTTCATCATTTAAGAGATATGACATTATTGTCATTGAATCGGTCAGATGTACTTTCTTTCAATTTTCTTTGTACTTAAATTACAACAAAACACCAGTTGATTTAATCGATCAGATTTTAGGATTATTTGAACTTTCTTGTATTAGCCAAATGTTGCTTTACAAAGATATGTTAAAGATGTAAATGGAGATAAATGATGTCTAAAATAGTTTCGTCATTGTCAACTTTGTATGGATAAAGTAAGAAGTTGAAAAAACTGAAAACAACGACGCTGTCGATAGTATAATCTAAACAAATAACTATGTACGCAACGGCTTCAATATTAGTTTATCACGCATATCATTAACAAAAGTTATACAAACGATGATCATTTTATTAATTCTTCAGGTAGACCTTCTTTACCATTATAAGCTTTAGTCAGACTATTATCAGACATATAGAGTCCAAATGCGTTTCCCTTTTGTTTAGTTTTTGTTGGATTTAACGTCAGACGGACACAATTATATAGATCATATGGCGACTTTCCAGCTTTGATGGTTAGGAAGACCCCAGGTGTCCCTCCCTGAATTATCGGGGAACCGGGTAGAACCACCGATTTTCCGTAAGCCAGCTGGATGGCTTCTTCACATGAAGAATTCAACGCCCCGAGTGATGCTCGAACCCACATTGATGAGGAGCAAGTGATTGAAGTAAGCAACCTTAACAAGCCGGCCACAGAGGACCTAAACGGTTTCCTTAGATTAAACTATATGCAGCTATTGTTGTCTGTCCTAAAGGAAAGGCATATCAGTCCAGAGTTCACATCTGATTACCAAATGTTTATTTATATTTATTTCATATTAAGCTGGTTTTCATTCAGGGTGTCTCATAATTAAGAAATAATTTATAGCAAAACAGTGCTTTATCACTATTTATACACGATGGGCGGTTATATGTTGGGCGTAATAATTTCACGAGGGCGCAGCACTGTTTTGCTATAAATTATTTCGATTCTAGTATGTTCTTTATTGTAAAATCTATATCAAATATGATGGAACTGTTTCTTCGCGCAAGCATGGCGCCAATATTAGGTCTTTGTTTATACATATAAAGTAATATGAAGGAATATATAGTTGTTTTTTAAAAGACATGTAGGCAAAAATATCATGTCTTTGGATTTTTGGTTTGTTAGCATCGTGAAATAAGATGAACTGAATATCATGACGAAGCTTTACTCTTCATACATAATATTATGATTAAATGACATGCAAATCCTCTGCTTCTATATTCCCTATGTCAAACAAAATGACAAATCTGCGAAACATGACACATCACTGGTTTGATACGGTTTTAACCAGTCAGTAATGAGCATAGCTTCCTGTTTATGTTTTTTTTTCTTTTCGCCAGTGTGAACAATAAGTACTATTGTTTTACAAAAGTCAACCTTTCAAAGTAAAGAAGTACAAGCGCATTTTTGACAAGACGATTATTCTTCAATAGTCTAAATTACCATTTATTTGACAGCAAATTTAATGTCCCTTTTTCTACATGTCTTGTTTTTCTTATAACTGATCTTTTGAAAAAGTAGATATTATTTGCTAGGCAGCTTCACGACTCAACTTATCAAATTTAGTAAATTAAAGAACTAGAAAAACATACAATGTACAAGTGTTCTTCTAAAATCGGCATTTGGGATAAAATAACCCTAGGCGATTTAACAGTTATTTATTTGATGAAGTAATCAATTATGTTCTAAATGTATATCTGTAAAGATGATGCCATAAACATTTACCATTCTGCCAGTCATGTTTTATAAAACAGTGAAGCTCAATATCATTGTTAGATTGTATAATTTTAGAAGACAGTCCATATGTAATGAAGTATTACACTATATATTGTTTACGGTAAACAGACAAAACCATGCATGTCCTTTTTTTGTGCTACTGTACGTATGTAGTTTGCTGTGTAGGGAGACGTCGTTAATTTATTTCAGATTTCGACTTCACTATGGTTACACTACTCGGACAATTTTGGATCAAATCGGCGTCCAGTGGCTTTGGTCAAGTGACGTACTTTTTATTTTTACGAAAATATTTTAGAAAGGTCAGAAGTAAACATTTTTACAATAAATGCGTGTAAGATGCTCAAAGTATATGCTTGGCTGCAACTTTCTGTGGCAAAGCACTGTTTATGATCGTGGAACAGGACTAATTTTAATCCTTGACAGATCTAGTGAATTTTTAAATCGTAATTATACTGAAGTTCTTACTGGTACTTTTTAAAATCTTTATGCTCATCTTAAAAAAATTGTCTCGTCCACCCGGCCTGTTTACAAGTGTTTTTCGTAAATGGTGAGAAATACGAATAAATTAAACTATAAGCAACATGCCACGCATGATATTTTGTTACTCGTTTATGCTTAAGTAAATGTTAGATGCTTTGCATAGGAGAGTTAATATTGTAAACATTAGAAGGATACTGTCAACCGAAAGAGAACTGAGCTGACATTATTACTCCGAATGTGTAACAGTCCAACCAAAAGCACCGCCGTACGTTTTTGTTATACCTGAATATAGAAAGCTTTAATGATGCGTGTTTATGTGCACATTCTGAAGTAAGAAACAGTTTCAAAAGCGCCATCAAAAAATGTTGTAGTATTTTGAATTGAAAAAAAATGCATTACAAATTTTGTTATTTTGTATGGCTAATGTCATATACTTCAACAACAATTTCGGTGTCGCAGTTGTAGCAAATTTAACTGTTTGACTTAATTTGTTGTTCTTGCATCACGCATGGCCTCAATGTTTCTTTTGATTTTTATTTAATGTTCTTGATTATAATGCAACTAATATTACCTTGTTTTGGTTTGTTTCAATATGAATTCTAGTTGCATTCAGTTTGTTTATAAAATCGTTTTGCCTCTGGTATTTGTTGATCAAAATTAACCCGTGCCCGCAAAATCTGTCAAAATCTACAATAGTGCACTTCAGTCAAAAACTTATTCGACGACAAATAATAATTAATTGAGACAGGGAGCTTAAATTGTTAAATATGCAAAATCTCAAAAAGCAAAAGATAGCTTAAGGATTGAATTTTGATATGGCAAACTTTTTCGATAACTTGTCCATTGTTGAGCTTGATAAAAATAAGAAAAACTCGGTCGCTTGATCATAAATTGTCGGGGGACGCCGGTTTGATCTAAATAGTCCGAGTAGGTTAAGCAGTTATTTACTCTAGCTTAAAGGATTATAATAGCTTTTGTTATCATGTTTCAATCACAGCTTTTGTTAAGAACATAACATACATAAATTCAAGTTAGTAACTGTTATCTTATGAATTCATGATAGGAAACAATGTCAATTACATTCTTTTTATTACTTCCCTTTATGACCCTGTCAATATAAGTAAATATGCGAAGTTAAAAGAGGCGCTATCTACGCAATAATACATATTCGATATTTTGACAGCTATTTAATCTGTTTCTAACATAAAAACAAAAGGACTATGGAACTTTGAATACCAATGGTTACTTATCAATTCTTTGAGATCAATTACTTTTGTATAATAATTTGCTTACAATTGCCCATAAACAAGCTGAATTCTTGCAGAAGAGATCCAAAATTAGAACGTAATCTATCTTAGTCAAGGTTTTCTGTGTAACACCGCCATATCACATATTAGTTTTGAAAAAAGACGATCATTTCATATTATGACAGATGAATCTTTATGACTTGTTTTTAATGTTATTCAAATTTATAGAACCGTTACTTAGTAAAAACTGTAAAGTACTACACAGATCTTAAGACTGCAAATAACACTGCTTAACTAGAGATTTTCCTTCGTGATAATTTTATATATTTAAAACAAGTTTTAAACAAAAAGATTGCAAGAAAATTCTATTGTCAAGTTTAAATATACTTTTACATGATGTGATCACTTCCTTTTTGAAATAAATATATGGATAGATTTTAATACGTTTAGTATTCTGGATCGCTTTCCACAAGTGTGGTGGTTCCCAACAAGACGAGCGATTGTAGTTCTATTCTGGAGCCTTGCATGTAGGTTTAAGTGTAATATCTTGCTCATGATATGATTTTGTACCATAGAATATTTATATTTTGATGTTTTAAAGCAAATTTTTATCATCTTTTGTTAGTCTACTACATTTTGAAGTGAATACTATTTACCTGTTAAATAAACATTTAGTCTTGCATTGATTTACATTGTTCCGATTATATATGCTACCTGTTTTGTTTTTATTCATGATATTTTTTATATACACACGGAACGTGTAAAATTGGGATCTGGCAGTGCCTAGAATACTAATAAAATGGGATAGAAAGACCGTTGTATATCTTTCTTGGGTTTAATTCTGTATTACAACTGCATCTCATGAAAACTGTATTTCGTGGAAGTATAGTAATCTTTTTTTCCTTTTTTGGCGGAGGATTCCTTATAATATATGTGTTAGGTTCAAGTTACACATCTCTTGTTCTAACGTTCTTCTAATCGCAGCACTACTGAACAGTTCAAGAGCAATGTATTACATTGTTGTGTTTGCAATGGTGCTTGGGGTGTCCGTGGCATACTACTGTGGTGATGCACCAGACACGGATGGTTGCAGTGCGTGGGATATTGTTCCGTACAAACACATTTTCGCACCAGCTTGCAACAAGCACGATGTCTGCTACTCATGTGTGAGTATATCTAATTCCTCTTGAATAATTTGCTAATTGCAACGAACTAAATCATTTGCAACGAATGTTTGCAATGCGTGGGACATTGTTCCGTACATGCGCACTTTTGTACCAGCTTGCAACAAGCCAATGTCAATTACTCATGTGTGAGTATATATGATTCCTCTTGAATAATATGCTTATTGCAACGAAGTAAATCATTTGCAACGTCTGAGTGCAATGCCAGCACACGCACGTGACAAGCTTAAGTTCTGTTACATGTACTGATATGTTAGTAAAGCCAATTGCTCTTATACATACTATATGATTTACAAATCACATTTTGAGCTTTGAAAATTTGTAGTTACACTAACATGGAACATCTTATTGGCATTTTCTTTCAGTTTAGTGGTAGAAGTCTCGTGTTGTTTGTGTAAACATATTGATGCCCTTTAAAGCGGTTCACTACATCCAGACGGCCATCATTCACTTTAAATATTTTAATGTATTTGAGAATTTCTGTCGATATATTAGATACGAATACGACTACAGGTAAATCCTTACTAAACGCTTTTGTTTCAGAATCAGAAATATCTAGACAGTTTTATAATTCTAAAACAAATGATACCTAAAAGTGAATATTAGCTGCTTTACTAGAGTAATAGTTTTTGGACCACTGCAATAAGGAATTTCAACTTCAAATTTGGTGGAAAGCAAATCGATAACACTAGTCAGTTTTATTATCTTGATGTCACTTTCTCCAGCAATGGTTCTTTGCTAAAAGCTATGAAACATGTAGCCGAACAAGCCACCAAAGCTTTGTATTTCTCGTCTAAACCCTAATGTAAATTTGCCAATTTATTTACCTATATATAATAAAGTAGAAAAAAGTTTTCCGAATAAGCCACCAAAGCTTTGTATTGCTCTGTATGGACGCATGGAGCTTACGGCGCATAGAGCTTACATGTGAGTTCTATGCGTCAAGCCGTGACGCATAGAGCTTACATGCAAGATAAGCTCTATGCGTCGAAAAGGCTTGATCGTCACGTATAGAGCTTACTTATGGATGATGCGCTATGTGAACTTATGCATAGGTAATATGGCATGAATGATCTCATTGAAAGGAATCCGGGACCATCGCTGCGTCCGCCCGTCTGTATGTCCGGAGCTCTTTTCAGGCGTGTTTCCTGTTGAACTCCACAGGAAACTTCGATATCACAAGAATATGCGAATATTAAGGCCCGCAGGAACGAGGGACTAGGCACGCGACTGCCCTTCCCCACTGCCAACCCAATGTTTACTACATACAAGATGACTAAGGAAATTACCGTTACATCAGACTGATAAAGAGCGGATCTTTTGTCCAGTCGTTGACACTCTGGACTTTCATTCAAGGGGAAACGACTTCGATCCCCCGCGAAGATAATTGTCAGTTCGATCAGTAAAAAGATATAGACATATAGTTGTGCCAGTGTATGATCATAGTGTCATAGTGATGTCTTCATAAATACAGGGTCTTAGTGAGTTTTCTGTCCTATTTTTATCTAAAAGGACTGGCGGATATGGGTTCAAACCCATGCGATTCAGGAGCCATACATGCTATGCCAACCCAAACGGTAACGCTTACCTCCAAGGTCATGACTAAAGAATAATATGATAGCGATGGTGGTAATGTAAGGCGTAAGGCTAGAAGACAATTCACATTACGCTAAATGGGTGCCTTTATGCATCCACATTCGGGAGAAGTTAACTTGGTATGGTCGTCCATTTCCGGCTTAGGTGGGATTTTGAATGAGTACTAGTATCTCTCCTTAGAAAGTCTTAGATCTTTTTTTTTGCCCCCGTTTGGGGACACTTAGATTTGCTCTTGTCGGCCCGTCCATCCGCCCGTCCGTCCACACGGACGTCCGTATGTCCAGAAAATTTGTGATACGCACTCAGCAAAGAGTATTCCACATACGGTCATGCAACATTACAGGAAAATATACATCAGCATGTAAATTTGTGCAACTGGGATTTTTCGTCCGGCTCATGCCATGAATATACTACCACTTTAGATTTCCTACAGTTTACCGGGTTGTAGTGATGAATATAGCCAGTCTATACCTCTGATCCATGACATTCCGTGCAAAGTATGGTTGTAAATTATCTAAATACATGTACACTGTTGACTAGCGTACAAATTAAACCACCTATAGAGTTAATGCGACCTCAATCAAATCGAGCCTGCCATATTTACTATTTGTTTTGTCCTCGTTGCTTCCAAGGGATCTATTTTTTCAGATTTTGTTAGGGCCTAATATATTATGTTGTTATTAATGATTAAGTATATATCTATTTCAAGAATTTTACAAAAGCAGTTGATAATAATAGGTTTTTATTTAATAATAACATCCTTACATTCTTTAAAGATGTTTCAGCAAAACTTTTTATTTACACTACAGAATGTTCTTTGCTTTTAATGCCCCGAAAGTGGCCATATTAAAATCGCAATGTCCGTCCGTCCGACCGTAACTTTGTAAATTCATTCTGTCATCCATGAAGGAATTTTGAAATAGTTTGGCATAAATATTAGCCTTAATGAGACGACGTTTCATGTGAAACACTCAGACCTCTATCTACAAGGTCAAGGTCACACTTAGAAGTCAAACATAAATAGGGTCTGTTTCGTGAGTGATCGTAACTTTGCCATTCATCAAGAGGTTTTAAAGGTACTAAGCATAAATGTTTATCAAAATGAGAACCCTAGCTCCAAGGTCAAGGTCAGACTTAGTGCTCAAATATTAACAGGGTTATTTTTTGTGTCCGATCCATATTTCTGCCATCCATGGAGGGATTTTGAAATATCTTGGCATAAATGGTAACCATAATCAGACAATGTGTCACGCGCAAGACCCAGATCCCTTACTCCAAGGTCAAGGTCATATTTAGAAGTCATATCTTAATAGATAACTCTGTTATCCCTGAGGGGATTTTGAAACAACTTGGCATAAATGTTTACCATAAGGAGACAATGTGTTACGCGCAAGACCCAGAACCCTAGCTCCAAGATCAAGTTTACACTTAGAAGTCAAGTGGAAAAAGGGTCTGTTTCATATCCGGTTCGTAACTCTGTCAGTAATCAAGAAATTTCGAAATTAATTAGCAGAAATATTCTCCGATAACGAGAAAACGTGTCATGCATAACAACCAGACCACTAGATCCACGATCGATGTCACATTTAGAGGTTAACGGTTTACATGGTGTGTTTCTTGTCCGTTCCATAACTATTCCACCGATGAAGACATTTTAAAATTACATGGCATAAACGTTCCCTATATTGAAATGACGTGTCAGACGCAAGTCCAAGATCTCTAGCTTCAAAGTCAAAATCAAACTTAGATTCAAAAGTTAACATTTATGTTTCTTGTCCAGTCAATAACTATGCCATCACCAAACATTACTTGTCACAATTTTTCCCTATGATGAGTTAGTGTGTCATGCTCAAGACCCAGACCCTAGCTCTAAGGTCAAGGTTACCGTCAGAGAAATTTTTATGTGGTCGAAAAATGAGTCATACCTAAACTATTCTGGCATATTTTGCGCATCGGACTGTAGCATTCTTGGGCAAACCTCGGGGGCGTTTGTCACTAATAGTGCCAGCTCTTGTTTGAGCTTCAATTCTAACTTTGAGAGTTATATATATTTGTAATTTTCCCTATAAAATGTCAAGGTCAGTAGAGGCTATTGTCAAGTTACCTTAAAGACACACCACAAACTAACTGTAACCTTTTGTATTTCCATGATGCTATCTGACTAAAGTACATCTCCTATTACGCTATACTTAGGATCTGAAGACGTGCTATTGATAGCCTCGTTCTGACGACCATTCCGCTAGCCAATCAGAAGGCTTACTTACAACATTTTGTAAGAATAAAAAATCTATATTTAGACTGTGTTTTTGATATTTACATTTTTATGACGTAAAGTGTCAGATAGCCGGTTAGCTTTGTCGGTAAAGCGTTAGCTCTGTCGGTAGAGCACTTGCTCTGTAAGCGACGGGTCACGGGTTCGAGTCCCTGGCTGCCTGCACAGTTTTCTTAATCTTTGACATTCGAACAAGTCGTCTGATTGGTTAAAATTGTATGGAGAAATGAGAAATAACAAGTATCTAATTACAGTTTGACAGTAAGAGATACAGTCTAACCTGTCTTAAGCAGCCAGCCAGGGGAAGCAGCCAATTGAGAAGCTTATGTCATTTTGTCGTTCTTGTGGTGAAGTCAGGCGAAACTTAGCAATCACGCGCTTCTCAAAAATCGGGTATCTTCGGCGATTATCGCCTAAAAATAATTGGTTTTGGAAGAAAATAGGCCGCTGAAAAGGGTCAAATACGGCGGCCGGGAGGCAATTTCGGTGGCCGCTGGCCGCGGACGGCAGGTGGCCGCTGAATAAAGTGATAAAATAGAGGAAAATTCGCCGCGGGGGGGGGGGGGGGCGTCATAAAATGACCGCTGAACGGAGGTGACCGCTGATCGGAGGTGACCGTTAGTACAGGTTAGACTGTATAAGGCTAAGGCAGTGTATTACTAAATATATTATTCAATTAATGTAGTATCATGCACGGTACTTCCATGTATTAAGGTGAGTTTAGACCACACTTTGTTTCTATATACAGTGTAAGACAGTTATTATTGTATTTTTTATAAAACTATACTGAGAAGAGAATGACTGAGTAAGTTTGAAGATGAAGTTATGAAAACAGGGCTTAGCTTGTCCACCTGTCATCTTGTAGAATAGTTGTATGATACCAGTATTACCAGAATTATTTGCACAAAGTTCATGTGGGAGGAAAAAGTAGACCACTAGGTATTGATGGGTCCCACTAGGTATTGATGGGTCTTTAACTCTTCTAATTTGTTGAATACCGATGGATAAAAATAAATGCTATAGCCTATAATTAACGGTCAATGCGAATACGGTAATGTTACACACCAATAGCCACACGAAAACTAAATGCAGATATAGACTTGCCACAGTTCGCTACTACGAAAATCTAAAGTGGTAATATTGGACTGGGAATTCACGGCATGCTGCCCATGGAAAGCAGAGTTATGGTCCTTGACTATTCCACCTTAGGTATGAAACAAAACAGAAATATTTTTCAGCATGTGAAGTTGCGTAACTGGGATTTTACGTCCCAGACCACTGAATGAAAGCGGAGTTGTGTCCCTTGATTTATTGAAAAAAGCTACATTGTATATGAAATAATTTATGCTTAGCAAAAGCTATTCCATCTTCGGTCATGAAACACTACAAAAATATTTATCAGCATGTAAAGTTGCGCACGTGGGGTATTAAGTCCCAGGCCACTCAATGAAAGCGGAGTTATGTCCCTTGATTTATTGAAAATAGCTATAACTTTGGCTTTGCAAAAATTGTTCCACCTGTTATAAGTTCATAAAACATAACAAGAATGTATATCAGCATACAAATCTGCGCACCTGGGCCTTGACACGCCCAACTGCTCAGGGAAAGCAGAGTTATGGCCCTTAATGTATTAAGAATAGCTCTATTGGAGCTTGTGTGACACATTGAGCAAAAGATATATCACTTAGAGGCAAGAAACTTCACCTGAATGTTGCTCCATATATTTTTAACTGAACTGCATTATCCTCCGCCGATGAAATCGGGAGGGGGGTATTTAAATGGCGTTGTCCGTCCGTGCGTGCGTGCGTCCGTCCGCAGCTATTTCTCAGTAACTAGCTGGTAGAATTTCATGAAACTTGAAATAAACATGGACCAACATACTGAATGATGCCCGTCAAGTTTTTTTGTTTTTGTTTATTTATTTCCTTTTTGGATTGGTCAATTTCCCTTAGAATTATTGCCCTTGATTTAATGAAAAATGCCCAAAAATGTCCGTCCGCAGCCATTTCTCAGTAACTAGCAGGTAGAATTTCATGAAACTTGAAATAAGCATGAACCAACATACTGCGATGATGCCCGTCAAGTTTTTTTTTGGGATTAGGTAATTTCCCTTAGAGTTATTGCCCTTGATTTAATGAAAAATGCCCAACGCATTCAGGACTAGTACACTTATCACTGGAGTGATTTTGCTATAAATCATTTCTTAATTAACAAACGTTTGTTCGTACGTAATCGTAACCTATCGACTGTCTATGTGCCCCTGGCCCGAACAAGTTTTAGCCATCAGACAAAAAAGTGTTATTTTAGAGGCTAAAATTTTACTCATAAAATGTTTGCGGTCTTTATAAAAAAAATAACCATGCAGCCAGGGAGCCATTCTAAGCTACACCGTTACCTAATTATAATTCACACTTATACTTTTAATTACCGTCAAAATTAGTACACTCAGATAATACAAACCATAAATAGTCACTAGTAAAATCAAAGCACTGAGAAGACTGGTGTGGGTAGCGGTTGACAGCTTCTGGTAATGGGCATGAACAGTAAGCATAAGTTTGGTGATTCTAGTTAAACTACTTTTGATTAATAAGCATTTTCAACCTTTCTTTTACCAAATCAAGGGGTAAAACTCTGTTTTTACCCTGTCAAAGGGGATAAAATAATATATGAGCAAAGGTCATGTGTTTATTGAAAATTTTGTGAGGTTTGGTTAATTTTGCTCAAAATCTTATTTTTTGAATTATAAGCATTTTGTTAACAAATCAATGGAAAACTCCCTGCTTTTACTGGAACAAGGGGGAAAACAGTAAATGTGAGCAAAGGTCATGGACTAATTTATAATTATATGATGATTGGAGAGTCTAGTTATGACAAGAGCTTGTACAACACTTGCATGAATTAACTGACAATTATTTGGTCACTGCCTAATGGACATTTAACATATTGATTCTAAATCAATAATCAGGGGTCATTTACCAGTCTTAAATGGCCTCCGTATCAAATGTGATCTTAGACCAAAGCATAATCTAGTTTTCTGGCAAAAAAGTTCTATTGTCAATGTGATATTGACCTTTGACCTATTGAACTCAAAACCAATAGGGGTCATTTGCTGGTCATGACAAATCTCCCGAACTCATGATCCTAGGCCCAAGCGTTCTCCAGTTATCATCCGGAAACTGGTTTGTCTACAGACCGACCAACATCAATCATCAGACATTATTATTTACAATATACCCCTCCTCCTTCGAATAAGGGCAATTAAATTTCAAATTAGATGATGCTCATGTCTCCCTAGGCCCTCAATGCATAGTCGTAATAGGCAAGAAGTCAATAGAGGATAGGAGCGAAAGACATCGACACTTATGTTTGGCTGCAATAGAAATCATCTACTTGGCATATCCAATCACCCTATGAAGTTACAAAATTCTGGGTCGAATGGTTCACAAGTAAACCGTGTTCCATGTTTAGGTCCCTGTGACCTTGATCTTTGATCGAGTGAGTCCAAAATCAACAGGGGTCATCTAATCGGCATTCCAACCATCCTATGAAGTTTCAACATTTTGAGTCAAGTAATTTTCAAGTTATTGATCAAGAAAGAGATTTTTCCATCTTCATGCCTCTGTGACCTTTTTCTTAAGTCAAGTGACCCCAGAACATTAAGGGTCATCGACTTTTAATTCCTATCATCGTGATTGAAGGTTCTGGATCAAGTAATTCTTTAGTTATTGGTTGAAAACTGTTTTCAAAGTTCTGGTTCCTGTGACCTTAACTTTTGATCAAGTGATTCAAAAATCAATAGGGGTCATCTATTCTACATGTCCAATTATCCTATGAAGTTTCAACAGTCTGGGTCAAGTGGTCCTCATGTTATTGATCAGAAACGGGTTTCCATGTTCAGGCCCCTGTGACATTGAAAGGTGATTTTTTTATTTTGTTTCATTTTCTTTTCTTTTTTTTTCAAATGAGATCTGATCTTGGTAAAAGCAGGCTATGAATATATTAAACATAAATTACATAGATAAAAGACACTTCAGAATAGTTCTTATACTAAAAGCAACCATAAAAGAATATTTACAATGAAATTAAATGTTTCATTCAAATTAAAACAACTTAAACAACTACTACTATCTCCAATATCAGGATACATTATGATCTTCGGGTTGCATTCAGTCATTTTATTTAGCTGTAGATTAATATAATATGCATCACAATCATGACAATGTGCATGTTTTAGTGTTGTTACATTTTCTGGTCCTTTGGGATCATGGAGTCCATTCAACATATGTGTAATAGAGTTCTGTTTAAGCCGGTGCTAGAGGGCATAAGATGTTGTACATTTCATTACCTCCGTCATGAACAGACTCAATCAAACTGAGTCTGCTATTATTCTTCTTGGTTGCATTCTTTGCTTGTAAAGTATCTGTTTTTTCGAACTTTATTGTTCAAATTCAAATATTGAAAACTGATTTTTTTTCTAACATAGTTTGAATGATCTCAAATAATTTCAATGCAGTCTTCCGAATCCCGCTATTGTATAATTATCCGAGAAGAAATCGTACGCCAGAACGTGAATATTTGGGGACGAAAACACAAATCTACCGGCGATTAAAAGGCGAATTTGTTAAAAATAATGTTTCTTTCGAATTAATTATACCCTTTAATGATATGTCAATCACAAGCACCAGCTGGTATGTAATATTAGATCAAATTGAAGTGCATACGTTCGTATTTTCGGGAAACACATACGAATTTTTCGCCCCCTCCGTTACGGCTACAATTATTTTCCTATGTCGTGCAAATAAAAATTATTTACGTAAATATTATGAAATGATCGTATATTTCTCTATGAAAAATAAATAGGATAGCACCTCTTCTGTTGATTTCATGCAATATATCTTTCCACAAACCCATTTCTATGCTACAAAGTGGTGCAATTTTATCCGAAAATAGAACGCACGCCGTGCTAGTTAGATGTTTTGCTGATCATGTGACCAAAACAAGCTTTTGGTGTTCTTATAATAATAAAATTTCGATTAACTTTTCTAGCAGGAACTGAGTTTTAATTTTAAACGTTTACATAAGACGCAACTTGATATAATAGGGATTATCTAGAATCTTGTATTCGATAATCCTTCTTAAATACATCACTTAGCGGGTGGGTCGGTGCGTTTTGGTAATGGTACGATACAGTACGGAATTTAGCGATGCCCAAGATACTCTTCAAAGGAGGCGCAATATTATCACAATCCGCAAACTTGCTGAAACAACCAAAAAAGCGCTAAACAATTAAACGCAATTACAAGTTATTTCCAGTTGTTTCATTATGCCTTGACGAAAGAGTACCAAAGAGGCGTCACGGCCGGACAAGCGGGGGCGATCCGAGACAAGAGTTTCTTCACCTAGAGCACAGGACGAGATTTACGAGAGGCCGAAGCGGGGCAAACGTGATGCCGATGTCGGTGTCTCTAACACGAGACACAGAAAAAGAAGGCCATGGCCCATTAGAAGGTATAAGTACGCTTTCCTTCAGATTTCCAGAACCACCTTGAGATCTATTTCAATATATTTTGACAACTTGATTGATAGTACGTCTCGCCCACCAAATTCTGGGGTTTCGGATACGTGCAACAATTTAGGTAGTAGCATACCATTGAAAATAAAAGAAAGAATCTGGTCAGGGAAATTTATAGACTTGGCACTAGTGTTAAAATCCACACGCCAGTTACAAGAATACTCAGAAGACGGTCCATTTGGGGAACTGCAGTTCAAACTGTTCACCACCAAACAAAGGGGGTCATCTTCATAATTGTCCATCGAACAATGGTCACCGGCCTTCATTATATTTATAAGCGTCTTTCTCGAACGATTCCCATACAGGTCCCAGGAGCTGTTAAAATACCTCCGGGATATCCGCCTTGCAGCAACAAGGTCAGATTCATGGTGGAAATATGATGAACAATTTCGCCAGTTGCAATCATCCAAACCCTCCAGTTCATGGGACACCATTAATGTAGAACTTTGGTTACTCAATGTTAATGCACCTGATTATGTTGGTCAAACCCACTATCATGCTTCATCTTACAGCCTGCAACAACATCGACTCCCCACTCAACCATCCACCGCTGCATTAAGGGTAAATAAACAACGTGGTTCTGTTCCTAACGCATTAACATACAATCATTACAATTCGGGACATAATTGTCCTTTTATTCATACTTGTAGGTACAGGCATGTCTGCAGGCTCTGCGGAGGCCAACATCCAAAGACAGTATGCCGCGCTGCTCAATAAAACGCCACCTCTGTACCAGACAGGTTACACACCTTTGAACATTTCTGCGTTAATTAAAGCTTTGCAGTTATATCCAGACAGCACAGCAGAAGATCTAATAGCAGGTTTATCAAATGGTTTTCCCTTGCAATATGAGGGCCCCCGGGAACACAGAGACTCCCCAAATTTACTAAGTGCTAAACAATTACCAGGGATTTAACATAACAAAATAATTAAAGAAATCCATGCCGACAGGGTGGCAGGTCCATTTCTAAAGATTCCCTTTACAACCTTACAAATTTCTCCAGTCGGTTTAGTTCCTAAAAAATGCGGTGACTACCGCCTTATCCACCACTTATCATACCCCAGAAATAAGTCGATAAATGACTTCATCGATGAACGTCTTTGCTCAGTATCGTACTCCACCATTGATCAGGCTGCTGATATGGTTGCCAGGCTTGACCAGGGGGCCCTACTAAGCAAATCTGATGTTAATCTGACTTTGATCTGCTCGGTTTCATTGGTCAACTTAAAAGGCAAGATGGTTACGTATTATTTTTACGATAAAATGTTGCCTTTCGGGTCTTCAGTTAGCTTCAATTAGCTGTGCTCTCTGGGAAAAATTGCCACTTTTTTACACTGGGCAGTAGTTGCTGCTAGTCACAATTCTGAATTCTCCACTATCTCGATGACTTCCTTTTTGGCGAGTCGAATATGTCGTGCCAACCAGGACATACTCTGCAGTCGTTTAAGAATACTTGTAAAAATTTGGAGTTCTGTTGCACTTGAAAAAACTTGTGCTCCATCAACATGTATAGTCTACTTAGGGGTTGAATTTGATACTGTCCAGATGACAATGCGGCTACCTAGCGACAAGCTCTTAGAACTGACGCAAAAAATAATCTCGGCTATAAATGCTAAGAAGATTTCCCTAAAAGATATGCAGTCCTTGCTAGGCTCTTTAAACTTTGCATGCAGAGTAATTGCACTAAGGCGTGCATTCTATAGAAGGCTTATTAACTCTACAATGGGGATCAAAAACACCCACCTCAAAATACGGGTTTCGGTCAATATGCGGAAAGACCTTGGTCTTTGGTTACACTTCCTACAGTCCCACAATGGAATAACCTTGATAGCCGACTCCATTTGGCTCTCAAACGACACTCTTCAATTGTATACCGACAGTGCTGGTGGTAATACTGGGGGGTTTGGAATCTATTTCGCCGGTCATTTGTCACAGAGATTATGGCCTACCCAGTGGGTAGAAGAAGGCCTGACCCGGGATATGACCCTGTTAGAGTTATTTCCAGTTGTGGCATCTATTGTCACTTGGTCAGAATCATTTCGGAATAAGAAAGTTCTGTTCCACATAGATAACCAAGCTGTCATACACATTATTACATCCCAAACGTGCAAATCTGACAGAGTTATGAATCTGGTCAGGCATCTAGTTTTAGTTATGTTAACTTGCAATATTTCAGTTAAGGCTACTTTCATCCCTTCAAGTAAGAATGTTATCGCAGATGCACTTTCTAGTTCACAGTGGGGCAGATTCAGACAGGCAGCGCCAGACGCAGACTGGCAACCCACACAGATTCCGTCCCACCTCTGGAACATCTAGATAGCCTTACGCAATTTTTAATTACCAGTTCGGTGGCAGCCTCTACCCGTAAAACATACGCTACAAGCATTCAAAAGTTATCCAACTTTAGGGTAAAGTATCACTTACCAGACATGGCCTGTCCGTCTAAAAGATCTGTTACTTTTTATCGCTCACTGCACCCATCAAGGTCTATCTGCATCTTCCCTTTCCACTTACATTTCGGGAATCAGTCATGCCCACAAAGTCCGGGGTCTTATGGACCTAACAAAATCTTTCTTGGTGGTTAAAGCAGTTGAGGGCCTACGCCGTATTCAAGGAGGTCAGGTTAACGAACTAAGGGCTCCAGTAACACTTCCCTTGCTTAGCGAAATAATTAGCAGTTTGAAGTACATCTGCAGCAATACATATGAACAGGTTTTGTTCACTGCAGCTTTCTCTTTGGCATTTTTTGGATTGTTACGTGTCAGTGAGTTCACTGCACCTAGCATCATGGCAAGCAGTCAGAAACACTTGTTAGTCAGCGATGTACATGTGTCCAGCAACATGGTCCTCTTACAGATTAGATGGTCAAAAACCGACCAATTTGGTTTGTCAGTCACTCTACAAATTAAAGCCAAAGGTGGCATCTATTGTCCTGTTGATAGTTTATCTAAGTATTTAAATATCCGCCCTAGTTCAGGCAGCAGTAATCTTTTCATCAACTTCAATACGAAAACGCTTACAAAGTACCAGTTCTGCTCGATTTTGCAGAAAACTTTGCGTTTCATAAATGCACCAGGTCACGTCAGATCGCACAGCTTCCGTATTGGTGGAGCAACCTACCTTCACAATGAAGGTGTGTCCGATGAAAGAATTAAGGTCATGGGTCGGTGGAAGTCTGAGACTTTCACTCGATACATCAGGTTAACCCCCTAAGCTCGTTTCCCATTCCACCTTACCACATTATAATTATATCCTCCTATTTTTAAAGCCATTCAAATTCTAACCGTCCCCAAGTTATTTCAGGTCATCAACGTCTCTGGATAGTGAGGTCCTCAGTTGTGCATTGGGCTGAACGGGCAGCAAAACAAGGTGACCCACAACTTGGACTCGGGAGGTTGAACATGTCAGTTAAGTGGATAGGACGCAGAGGCATCAACATGGATGAGCTAGAAAATCTTATGGACTCGATGTTGAAAGAAACGCCAAAGCCACAATTCATAATGATCCATTGTGGCTCTAATGATTTGACATTTAGACGGTATCTCAGGTAAAACTCTGATAGAGAAAATCCAGTGTTCCATCTTGCGGTACCTAGCACTTTTTCGGGACACTACAATAATATGGTCATCCATCCTTCAGAAACGTTATTGGTATTTCGCACCTCTTGGTGCTGGCAAAAAAGTTGAGAAAAAGCGCACTAGAGTGAACGCTGCTATCAAGCAATTTATCCGTACCAATGGTGGTAAATACATTAACAATGACAGTCATATCTCAGCTAAAGAAGTGAACTTATTCCATACAGATGGGACACATCTGTCTTATTTGGGGAACTCTATTCTAGTAAGTAACTGGAAGGCAGCTTTACACTCACTATTCAATGAAACCACTGATAGCACTATCCACCCACCAAGGTCTGTTAGCCTCTAGGGCATGTGCTTGACCTTTCAGAAACCAGTGTCAAGTAACATAACTTTGCAGTGAACATTTCCTTATTCTTGTTACCTTACAAATACAAGAACAGTCATCCAAAATAAAAAGTCTATTTTTTTCTTAACTCACATGTGTGTGTCTGACAGTAAGAAACCAGTGTCAAGTAACATAATTCTTATGTGCACATCCCTTATTTGTGTTACCTTCCATAAACAAGGACAGTTCTCCAGTTTAAAAAGCTTAATTCTTCATAGCTTGCATGATTGTACTTATTATCCTTATATGTTAATCTCTGTTAAAAATTTTATAGTGGGGGAAAATATATCATTTTCTGTGGCGGCCCGGGAGACGAAGAAGGGGGTTACGGCTCAGCCTGGCTCTTTCTCCTGGCCTGAATTGCTTGAAGGCATGCAGGTTTATTGTGTGTATTAGTTTTGTGTGTTATGGTGGGGTGCACTCCAGGGTAACGTTGGCACCCCCCCCCCTCTCCACCTCTATGTATGGAGGGGAGGCCCAGGGCAGGGTTATGTCCGGGACCGCAGTAGCTCAGGAGTCAGATGTAATCCGGGCTGCCCGCTAACAACCGTCCTCATCAGGGTGTGCAACTGTTGGGACTGACACCAAGGTTTCCAACCTGGGTCACTGACTTGCCAGTGTACCATTAAGGGAAGGCAGTTAGTTGTCTCCCCTGGACTGTATAAAATTTAGGGATTTAGCCCTCGTCTGCAGGCAATATTCCGTATAGTGATCTCTCTTTGTCCATCCCATAGTTTTTGGTTTTAATACTAGAAGTTTGGAATTTAATAGGGATTATCTAGAATCGTGTATTCGATAATCCTTCTTAAATACATCACTTAGCGGGTGGGTCAGTGCGTTTTGGTAATGGTACGGTACGGTACGGAATTTAGCAATGCCGTAGATACTCTTCAAAGGAGGCGCAATATTATCACAATCCGGGAACTTGCTGAAACAACCAAAAAAGCGCTAAACAATTAAACGCACCCGCCCGCCCTCCCCTTATGGAACAATTTTCTGCTGTTTTTTCTTATTTTTCAGGGACTCTTTTTTGCAAGAGCCGCGATTTATTGGAGCCAGCCCACAATGGCCCCCTAGCCACAACCCGAGTCGGTCTAGTCAGTCGCTTCTCAGGACATAGCTAAGTCTTCGAATTAAACAAATAGAAGGAGGAACTCGTATATATATACATTCTTCTTGGAGATACACTGTTTTGGGTGATAAGTTGGTTGATCGTATACACGTAGGCTGTTTTCGGCTAGGAGGTGGACAGAATTTGTTTATACTTAATGCCAAATGCACTCGCGTTACATGCACTTTCAGTCAGCCAGTATGTTTAAAATAAAAGGAAGAAATTACTTATATCTACTACCGTTGACATGTGTACACGTGTTCTTAGCACTCGTTTGCAGCCAATATTCCGCCACAAGGTTTTATTATATAGTCTGAATAAAAGTATTGATGTCAAGCAATTATAATCTTGTTTATTTGTTGTTTCTGGTTGCACATGTATGTGCCTGTGGGGCACGCTGTGGAAATCAGTCAAATGATTGTCAAGAGTCAGAGTATTGACTTTGTTCCCAAGAACTATATATGTGTATTCTCCCTTTGTCTGGTAGAGAAATCTATGTATAGTGATCCCTCTTTGTCCGTCCCATAGTTTTTGGTTTTGATACTAGAAGTGTGGAATTTAATACCGATTATAGATCTACGCGGATGGTGTTAAAGTACTATAATATTTTTGTAGGTTATTTATAGTTTATTTTGGTCACGTGATGAAGAATTGTTTTGGTCATGTGATCAAAACAAGCATGCTCATTTTCATACGCGTTGTTTTTGTTATGAAATATAGATTACGACAAATTTGTACTTAAGCCGTGCATTGTTTGATAAAGTTGAAACTCAGAAGCTTTCTGAAAGTTAAACTGACTTGATTTACGTAAAATTTATGGAGGACATGGAACTATTTGTTCTTCGGTTTCGGATAAGCGTTTTGGCCGTAAATTTGTGGTATGGTAAATCTTGGTCACGCTTCGCTGCCAACAGAAATAGTACAGTTACTAATTCGTAGGAAAGTGTTTTTTCTCTTAACGGAAATCATTGAAATAAATGAATGTCAAAAGTTTGTTTAAACATAAATTTCATGACAATTTTCATGACAACCGGGGTTTCAGAACCTTATTTATTTCAATTCTAATTTCTTATGAAGCAGTCCGACAAGCGCTTCTTTCGAAGTTCATTCCAACTGCTTGATTTTGCAAAGTCAAAAACAGAAAAAACACTTTATTTGATAAATATATATATATATGATATTTAAAATATTAGGCTTTCATATCGAATATTATGTCATTTATGATTAAGGGAGAGAGAGAGACAGAGAGAGAGAGAGAGAGAGAGAGAGAGACAGACAGAGGGGGAGAGAGGGATAGAGAGAGAGAGAGATTCAGTTGCCGAAAGTGCTGTGTGTTGTCATAAAAATATTCTTACAGTCTGATGTGTTATTAAAAACGACAGTTAAAATGAATTAGCGTGGTAACAATTTCATTGGTTTTTTTAAAGATCCTATATAAGAATAGAACGCATCCAAGCAGTATAATAGCAGATACGGTTTAACTGAGTCTGTTCATAAAAAGTAATGAAATGTTCAATAACCCTCACGCCCACTAGCACCGGCTTAAGCGGACTTCTCTTATAGTAAAACGGAATGGATCCATGATTCAAAAGGTCCGGAAAATATACCAACACTGAGTCTAAGTATGAGCTAACTTCTTACAGCTGCCACAGCGTATTTAAATCTGTTATTGTGATAGTTTAAAAATATATAAGAAGATCACCGAGAAGCAAAAGAACGCAACAAAGCAAAAAAAAAAAAAAAAAAAATAAATAAATAAAAAATAAATAAATAAATAAATAAATAAATAAATAAAAATAACAGACTAAGTTTGATGGAGTATGCGCGTGAGAAGTAATGAAATGGACCAAGTCCCTTTAGCCCTCAAGCAGACACCGACTTAAGCAGAATCCTACTGTAGTCAATTTGAATGGACTCCATGATCGCAAAGAACCGGAGAGTATAACAACACTGAGCCCAAGTACGGGGAGACGTTTTACAGCCGTCACACGGCACTTACAGACTATTGTTCTGATAGTTGTTAAGACCTTAATATTTATGCAAGTTCTAAAACCAACATTCTTGTCAAACCATATTTTGTTTTTATAAGTTTATTCAGTGGACATACTATACATGTTTTCTTAAATATAAGCAATAATATAAGACAAAGATTTTACTGAAAGTTAAATGCATTAAAAAATCACATAAATATGTCTCTTCTACAGAGATATTGTCCGTAAGTATTGACCTGGCACTCATTAATCTTCGCCAGTATTTCGGGCATTTTCGTTAATTTACGCAATATTAGTATCCTGAAAGTATCTACATTACTAAAGTAACATGTAAAGTTAATCGATGACACGGTGGCGTAGAGGTAAAGTGTCTGACTTCCACACACGTTACCATGGGTTCGAAATCGCTTACTGAATAGAACTTTTTTTCAATTTAATGTATTGTAATGTTATCGTCTCCATTATTTTATTATCATATTTCATGAATTTTAATTGTTTTCTCTTGTAGTATTAATTTCTGGAACATTGGTGACAGGTATTTTGTCTTTTTATCTAATATACTTTTAAAACAATTTTATTTCACTTTTTTACAACGGGTAATATGATTACTCTTCAAAAATGAACCATAAATATCGCGATACGTTTGATCAAATGAGTAGTAAGTCTGCATATAAAATTTTGGGAAAAAGGATAGGACGTAGGACTCGAACCAACGACCCTGATATTGGCAGGTAAACGCTTTGTCCGCACAGCTACCAGCACATGTGACAGTATATCAATTAAGAACGATATATGTAATATTTAGTTATATCGCTATTTATGTTCGGAAACCGAAAATAAATTTACGTAAATATACGGAATATTCATGAGTGCCAGGTCAATACTAACGGACAATATATACATTTTACAAATTTATAAAAAAAAAAAAAAAAAAAAAAAAAAAAAAAACAGATAAATTAAAACAAAGACAATTTGAAAAAATTCTTGAATAAATCTTTGAGATCTCTATCAATCATACACACTGAGCTATTCGTATACACGTTTTAAGACTGCTCAAACTTAATGTACTGTTCATAGAATTGTGATTGAGGTGTTCTCAAGTTTAAGGTTGATATACAGCATTCTCTTATGGCAGTAATAAGGCATAGACCTACAATCTACGGTTAGGACAATGACGATATATCTCTCTACCATCACCCCACTTCCCCGCCCTTGCACTCGAGCGTATGAGTTGTCGTTTACTTGCGGAGAACAAATCAGTTCTGGTACAGAACAAGGGACAGCCGCTGAGCACACGAGACTCGTGAAAACTGAACGGAATCGATTATTTGTAACCTACATATCAAACTGCAAATCTCTTGTTGATTAATGCATTAATAGCATATTCTTCCTTAAGATGTCAAGCATT
Source organism: Mercenaria mercenaria (assembly GCF_021730395.1). Classification (NCBI taxonomy): domain Eukaryota; kingdom Metazoa; phylum Mollusca; class Bivalvia; order Venerida; family Veneridae; genus Mercenaria; species Mercenaria mercenaria. Next base: position 61,231 of record NW_026463723.1, read on the forward strand.
TATCCATGTGATGCATTAACGGATTTTAAAATCATGAAAAACATCATATATGAATGCAATATTGAGTACAGCTAATTCACATGTCAAATTCTTTAATAATGTCTATGGTCCCTCCTTATTTATCACTTACAATGTTGGAGATCAGAAAATATATTTATTTTATGACTTTAATGGACTTTATAGCGTCTTAATTACTTGTTTATTCGTTGCACGTAAAGTCAAAACAATAAATTATGTACATACACTTGCAACACAAATTAATCAATCATAGAAAGTCATGTTTGCAGAAAACGTGAGAAAAGTATGATTTCAATCTTCCATTTTATTAATACAATTTATTTCATTTGATTGCGTCTCTTTCACATGCATGTATACATAAAATATCAATATGTAATGCTTTGTATAAATAGTCAAATATTTTATTAACGTCTCATCACATGTACAACATATTAAAAATTAAATATAAAACGGATTAAAGTGCAAATGCCTTTCTTAGCAGAAATATAAGAGACGGATGAGATTAACTGAATGACTTCAACTTTTAACATTTATACACACTGATTCATTATGGAAATAATTATTTCATATCAAAACTGCTAAACGGTATGAAGAAAAACTGTTGAACCAATAAAGTTATAAAAGTGTCATACCCAAAAAGCTAATGATTAAAATGGTTCAACTCACGATGTAAGAAATCTGAATGTAATCCGACATTAAAAGCTCCTTATAAATGCCTGTAATTTTTTAAACTATTACCATGTTTTTATTCCATAGGATCACAGCATTTTCAAAACCTTTACATTATGGAATAAAAATTGTTAGGAGTTGTCTTATGACAGCATACTCGACTATTTGCGGACACTCTTCTGACGAATAAGCATTATAGAATTATATGAGACTATTATATCTACATATTTTTAACATTTTTATTTACTGAAACAAAATTTGAAATAATTGTTTGTGCGAGAGCGAGTGTATGTGAGCATATATGAAGTGTGTGTGTGAGAATGTGTGTATACTTATGCGTGAGTCTGTGAACATGTGCAATAATAATAACAATAATAACTTTATTTTAGGAAGGGGATATATTAAGAGTACATAGTATACATACAACTTATTTCCAATATGGCCTTCTATATAAATGTAGAACACAGTATCTACAACAATAAGAGTAACAGTAGCACAATCTATACGACAAACACACTAAACAAACTCGATTTGAAATGATTTTACCAGAAGAATAAATCAGTGAAATTCATTTTGCATACATGTGCACTCATCCGCCAATAATTATCATAAAGTTTAAAAGCTACCCTATGTCACAAAAATACAAGATAATTGATGAAGATAAAAAAATCTCAGTATTAGTAACAAATAATCCTTAATTTGTCGTTTAAATGTGAATAGATTATCTTGCAGTTTGATGTTTGATGGAATTGAATTCCATAAATGTGTGGCTTTTTATGAGAATGTTTATTTCGAGTAGTTTGTTCCGGGCTTTAGCAAAGAAAGATCTTTACGAGTCGAGGAACGAAGATTATATCGATCGTTGTGAGCAAAAGATAATAATTCAGACATATATTTTGGTACATGGTTATGGTCACATTTAAAAACCAGTACAGCCATGTGTTTTCAAAAGTGAGCAGATTCAGAATTTTGAACACGCTACTTGCGATACGATTTTTCGTTATTTCACGAATTGCCCTCTTTTGTATATTATATATTTCAGCAGTATCTGATTTACAGGCAATGCAATAGTCCGCGGTTGATATAATATATGCATCATAATATAACGGTCAAAAAGTATGAAATTCTTTTTAAAAGTGCAACTTTTGAGTTAAGTTTATTCAAAACTTTGCAATCTTGTGTAATTAATTTTTATCTATACAGATTCCAAGAATATTTTGACTTGTTACATTTTCAATTATCGTTTCATTGATAAACAGTTCAAGATTCCTTGCTTGTTTCATTTTCTCAGTTGTACTTATAATCATACATTTTTTTCCAGATGCAATGGCATATTATTAATTTTGCACAATGTGTTAATGAGGCTAAGATTATTTTGGAGCTCCTCTTCTGAAACTGAAATGTCAATGTCGGATATATGCGCAGTGGAATCGTCAGCATACATGTCTAATAGTGTCTGAAATAAGTGTCATATCCTTTATATATAAAATAAATAGTAAAGGTCCTAAAATCGACCATTTTGGAACTCCAGACTTTACAAACAGTTTTTTCAGAATATAAATTTCTAATAGCTGAGTTTCATTGAGTTATCTGTGAAGTGATAAAAGCTTTAGTTTATGTAGTAATATTTCATGGTCGACAAGATCAAATGCTTTTCAAAGGTCAGGAAATACGGACCCTACATATTTATCACTGTCAACATCTTTCAACCAATGTTAACGCAGTGTGGCATGAATGAGTAGAGCGAAAACCTGACTGTTTTTTGTGTAATATATTTGTCTTTTTGAAATATAATGCAATATGCCTTTCGAATATCTTAGATATGGTAGGTATAATTGTGATAGGTCTACAATCATCTGGATTCTGCTTATTCCCTTTCTAAAAAAGCCTTTTTTCAATTATATTTGTAAGTGTGGTTCTTTTCCAGAGGGAATTAGGGCATTCCTGCGAGTAGAGCAATGTCAATCTCGAAAACCTGTAGCAAACCAAAAGGCAGCTGTTCCAAGAAGGACACGAACTTATCATCTTGCTATTGAAGAATTCCTCTGGGATTATGCTCCTGGACTGACAGGATATACAATGCCATAAGTTATCCAATTTTTGAATAAATCAATTCTTACAGTGTTTCATTTTCGTTGTCTACTCTTGTAAAAAGCCTTTATTTCACTTTCTCTGTTTCTGTATACATGTTTCTGACGAGTGGTTTTCTCTCAAAATGTCTTTATTATATTTAAATATGTCCAAGGGTCGAAACTTATATCTTTGCATGTTACAAGATAAAAATATTACGGGTCATGAACGAGCCTCGCAGACGTATTGTGCGAATAAATTGGGAATTTAAGTTTATATTTGTCTTAATAAAGGCAAAATCAGTAAGCCGATATTCAACATGGGTTAAACAAGACAAGAAAACTAACACAGTGATAAAGCAATATGCAGACTGGTGCCAAATTAAAATTCAGATGACTTTCAGTGCGAAGTATCGAAAACTTGATTTAAATGTTTATAATTGGTACTTGCGAGATAGCGGACACTTGCTCGGTGGCGTATTTGTTTGGCTGTCTTTGTTTCCTTACAGAGGAACAGACAAGTTTTTGCAGCGCGGAAGACAACGCGTTGGCTCAGTTTACAAGAAAGCAGTTTATCGTGAATACACTGATGAAACTTTTACCAAGCCAATACAACGTGGAAAACGAGATTTGCATTATGGTCTGGCCGGCCCTCCAATCAGAGCGAAGTCGGAGAACGTGTCATCGTTGTCATCCTCAACAGGGCATCAAGGCCGTATTCCTTTCTTGCTAATGGTGTTCCTATAACAAAGGAAAACGAAAGGGCTTTCTATAAAAACGGTCGATTTGGTAAACAAAAATCCATTCCTTGTATAATGTTGGTGCCTGAAAATAATTATACAACCCGTATTGTGTACCCATGCACTTTTTGTCTACTTTACAAGATTTGTACTCGTTATTGTTACGTATTTGCGTTGTCTCAATAACGGTCACAAAAGGACATGACATATTATTGGATTTACTCCATGTCTCCGTTTGGATGCAGATGCAAATTATTACAAGAACTCCTTTGGCCGGTTTGCCACCAGTAGTCTAGAAAACTTTGCAGATTAAAGATTAATGCATTTGTATGTTGTCAAATGAATGTGTTCGTTTTTTTGTTGTTGTTGTTTTTTTTTTTTTTTTTTTTTCGGTTGGGTTTAACGTCGCACCGACACTATTATAGGTCATATGGCGACTTTCCAGCTTTGATGGTGGAGGAAGACCCCAGGTGCCCCTCCGTGCATTATTTCAACCACTCGGACACGGAGGCCCCGAATGTGTTCGTTATCAGCAGACTAGTGTTAGCAGATTATAATATGAAACAAATCTATAGGCTTATGTATGTGAACGGTCTCAGCAGACAGTAGGCTAATGTATGTGTAAAGGTACCTGCAGACTTAGGCTAACCAATGTGTACGGCGTTAGCAAACTGTAGGCTAATATGTGTCCGGTGACAGCAGACTATAGGCTGATATATGTGTATACTGGCAGCGGAATATATGCTGATGTGTGTGTTCGGTGCCAAAATCTAAAGGCTAGTGCACGTGGACGTTGCCAGACTAGTATAAGATAGTGTATGTATAAGTCTATGTGTACGATGAAAGCAGATTACAGGCTAATGTATCTGTCCGGTGACAGCAGACTATAGGTTGATATATGTGTCCGGTGACATCAGACTATAGGCTGATATATGTGTACGGTGAAAGCAGACTATAGGCTAATGTATGTGCAACAAAACTATAGGTTTAAACTGTAGGTTTATGGATGTGAACGGTATCAGCAAACAATATGCTTATTTATGTGTACGGTGTTAGCAGACTATAGGCTAATGTGTGTGTAAGGTGTAACAAAACTATAGGCTGATGTATGTGAACCGTGTCAGCGGACTATATACTGATGTATGTGTACGGGGTCAGCAAATTAAAGCCTTATGTATGTATAAGTCTTAAGTATGTGTACGATATAAGCAAACTACAGGCTAATGTATGTGTATTTTGTCAACACTATGAGTCAATGTATGTTAACGGTGGCAGCAGACTATAGACTAATATATTTGAGAGGTGGCAACAGTCTATAGGCTAATGTATGTGTAGGATGTCAGCAAACTTGAGGCTGATGTATGTGTACGGTGTAAGCAGACGTTAGGCTAATTTCTAATGTATATGTAAGTTGTAAGCAAACTATATGCTAATATATGCGGACAGTGTCAACAGGCTATAGGCTAATGTGTGTGCATAGTGTCAGCAGACTATAAGCTAATGTATGTGTCAGCAGTAGACACATTGTCTACTATATAGTAATTAATGTTTCAATTTATGTTTCTATGGTGTAAATCTTGATCATTAACTATAAATTTATACTAATTCGTTACTATATTGATTCCGACTGAACTGACTGGCGTTTGTGCTGATTAGTCATTATGCAATTGAGTTCGTTTTGTAGCTTTTTCTTTTGTATAGATCTTTTCCAATTCAGTAAAAATGATTAAATGCTCAACTAACGATAAAATAAAATAACGTTTTAATCATATATACCACATTGAGGATCGTCACCAAACTTGGTCTGTAATGTCCTAATATGTGTTTTTGTTACTAGTCCGAACCTCCGTAGAATTAGACTATCATATAAAACACGTTAAAAACTTCTTATCTTGATAGATTTTCATCAAATTCAGTCGGAAT